>NC_140595.1:58409947-58621060 GCF_964204655.1 Triturus cristatus
GAAGTAGCATCCCTGAATCAATATTTACAAGTGGGCCGAGTCCCAAGAGGATTAAGAATAATTATCATACCAACGTATGAAAATCCAAAATCGGAAATGCTATGTGAATGGGCAGAGAACAGCGCAAACAGTTCTACTAATATGATCCGTATTTTGGTGAAATATGCGGAAGTAGAAAGACGTGAAGTAGTGATCAAGCTGAAAGAATTAAGTGATATTCTCGACCAAAATGATGATAAAATCAAAGTTAATAAAGTCAAGGGTGAGATTAAAATCAGATTGGAGAAATATGAGAAGCGGATAAAAGACAGAAAGGCTACCAAATTTTTACGAGACCCCCCTGGACTACGAGTCTGGAAGGATATACACCTTCGCAAAAAAGTTTGACTCTGAACGGAGACAAAAAATTCAGAGTGGAGTCATAGGCCAACAAATTGTCATTCACAGTGAAGCCAGTTCCGATACGGGGTCAGAACAAGAACAGGAAGAACCCAACAGAGGTCTGAGGGATGTGAGATTGGCTGTGACTGATGAGTTCTGTTTTATGTTACTAGAGCAACAAACAGACCATCGTCCAATGAGAGGACGTGGAAGAGGAAAAAGCCAAGGAGGAGGAAACAGAGAAGAGGGGGCGAGGGGTACAGGAGAAGCGTCAGAATGGCAAACAAAGCGCTCCCTACGCTCCAATGCGAAGAAAGCAACGAAGAAGCAATAATAAAAAATAAAACAGTCATTAATTTGAGTACTGTGATTTTAACAGAGGAGGATCAATCGATACTAGAATTGGGGCTCTCATTCTGTGAGGACAATGAATATAATTATCCAAGTTGCAGAATGGATCTGTATCGTTTCATCCGAAAACTCAAATTGAATAAACTTTATTGTAACCGCAATGCTCATGGAAATCATAAATAAGAACCAATTCAAATGCTTCGGGATGGATTGTACAATCTGAATGTAAATGATATACCCATTCTAACAGCCCTTATGACGTTAGCTGGAGAAGAGAATAAAAATATGGAAAATGAGAACTATTCTGAAACTGTGAGAGATCTAAATAGCAGCAACACTGAGGAAGTATCAGTAGTCAAAGAACAAACTGAAATGCTGCCACTAGGCATGCAAAGAGATGATCAAACCCCATTCAGATTACCGTCACGATTTGTACCACAAATGCAAAGGGACAATTTGGACATTTTTAGTGATAATGTAACTAAAGATCTGAAATCATTGTACTATGATATAAACCAAAAGAAAAAAAGAGTCAATCTTAGAAAAGCCCAAATACATAAAACAGTGGTCAAATTACAGAAAGAAGACGGAATTCTGATAAAACCCTCTGATAAAGGGGGGAATGTTGTTTTATGGGGACGGGAATTGTACAAAAAAGAAGCATTGAGCCAATTGAATAATCCAGAATGTTATCGAAGGATCAGTATGAAGGAATATGAAGACACAAGGGATCTCTTTTTTGAAAAACTGGAGGTATGGAAACAAGAGGATTTATTAAGCTGGGATGAATTTAAATTCATCAAGAAAGAGAAACCAGTAATACCGGTATTTTATATGCTCCCGAAAGTACATAAAAGCATCACCACACCTCCATCAAGATATATTGATTACTTTCTTAATCCTCTTGCAAAAACATTGACTTCACATATTAAAGACTCGACAGACTTTCTTTTTTTTTTTTTTTTTTTTAATAACCTTTATTCATCAAAAAACAGGGACACAGCTATTCAGCCGACAACCCGGAGGTTCGGCAGCTTCAAGAGGGCAGTACAAAGAAGCGTCCACAGTGCATAAAAGGAGAAGCAAAAAGGTTCTATTTTAAATAAACACAAACACACACCAAACCCAAGCAAGGCGAAAAACACTGAGTACAACTGGTGAATGCCCCTCAGGGGAGACCGGACCCCCCTCGTCTATCAGTCACAGTGCTGTGATAAGAGGAAAAAGGGGAAAAGCAGAGACCCAAGAAGTCAATTAACAATCAAATATATGTACAGAGCTGGAAAGAATGCTAAGGAGAGAGCTGCTCCTCGGGGGGATCCAGATGACAGACTTTCTTAAATGTATTTTTGATATTCATTGGGATGCTACCACTATGTTTTTAATAACCTTGGATATCTCAACATTATACACAAGCATACGACATAGCGATGGCCTTAGAGCAGCAGAGTATTTCTTGAATAGGAGACCCTTAAGGCTTTTGAAACATAATTGTATGCTTTTAGAATTAATGGAACTGTGCCTAACAAAGAATATTTTTTTGTTCGGTGAGGAACTCTTTCTACAACAACAGGGTACAGCGATGGGCACCTGCTTCGCTCCCAGTTATGCCAATTTACATCTGGGCTGGTGGGAGGAGCAGGTGCTCGGGGGGGCCACCCTTAGAACAGTGGTCGAATAATATCTTACTTTGGGTAAGATTTATAGATGATGTTTTCGTACTGTGGCAGGGCACGGAAACAGATATAGAACAATTCTTCATGGATCTGAACCAAAACTCCTTGAACTTGAAATTTGTGGGACAGTATAGTAAAACCACCATAGATTTCCTAGATATTAGAGTTCAAACAATGGGGAACAAATTAGAGACCACAATATTCAGAAAGGTTACTGCAGGGAATACTATTCTCCATGCCGATAGTGCCCATCCATTGCCTCTGATAGGTAGTATTCCCTTTGGGGAATTCTACAGAGCTAGAGGGCATGCAGTAGCCAGACTGAGTATTTGAAAGTCGAGAAGGAGATGACTGATCGATTTAGAGAAAGAGGATATTCTTCACTAGTAATAAAAGGCGCAGCTATGAAAGCCAGAAAATGTGACAGACAGAAAGCACTTTTTGAACCATCACAAACTCAGAAAAAGAGAATCCTAGGTTCATTATGACATTTAACACCAACCACAAAGAAATTAGAGCCATTTAAAAAAAACATTGCCATCTAGTTCGAGGGGATCCCTCAATAGGTTTGAAAATGAATAGACAACCGAACATTACTTACAGGAAATCGAAATCTTTGAAGACCTTATTGTAAGTAGTGAGTTCCAAGACAGAAAAAAGGGTCCACGAATTGGCTCCAACCGAAAGCAGGTTTTAAAAAATGTTTTAAATGTAAAGCATGCCAACATGGTTTGAATGGCACAAATTTTAGAACATTTTTTAATAAAACTATTTTTATTAAAAGCTTTTTAACCTGTAGATCGGATTTTGTTGTCTATTTATTACAGTGTAGCTGCCCAAAAATATATATAGGAAGTACCACTCTACCTGTATATAAAAGAATTCTCCAACACAGAAGAGCAATTTTAAACAAAGACAGGACATACCCAGTCGCAAGACACTTTGAAAAATTTCATAAAAGCGATCCCTTGAGTCTCCAATACAGTTGTATAGCTGAGATCCCCCGTAAAAAAAGAGGAGGGGACAGGGAAAAGGAACTGAGAAAGTTGGAAACTTATTACATCTTGGAGTTCAACAGTAGGGAACCTCATGGACTTTATGTCGATGAGGATCTTTATACCTGTTTACACTAAGGTAATGGAATTAGGGATGCTCAGGGTAAAAGCTGCACAAAAAATGAGATTCTTTTGTAAAAAAAAAAATGTAAATGAGAAAATTATACAACGAGTAAAGAAAGGACATAGAAGTGGTGGTTCCCTTCTGTATACGAAATATGTTTGGAAATAAATTTTTAACATTGAAAGTGGAATATTTTTTATCTACAAAGAACAAAAGTTTTCTAGATATTTAAATGTATAATGCAATTCTTAATTATATATTTTTGGGATAAAGTGTTTTTAGAACTGTATGAAATATGTTAATTTATGGTCTGTAAAGCACTTGCACTTTAAGAAAAGAAAAAACTTTGAGATTTTGAAAAATTAACAATACTCTGTGAGGCACTGACACTTTCAATGATCAATTTGCACAAAGCACTAGCACTTTGAGTTTGTATACAGGATTACGGAACAAAACCTGAGGGAATATTTAAAATATGGTACATGTATAGAAATGTGTTTCGAGGTGGATGATGATAATTAAAGAATGGAAAACAATAATGATTGAAATCTTATGACATAAACTGGACTAGAAAAACAAGGGATGAAATATCTCTGTAAAAATATATATATGTATATGTCCAAAAAGATGAAAATGGAATGTAATAGCAATACATGTGAATATAACAGATTATATGCTGTCATTTCGCTAAGTTAGTCAATATTTATTGGAACTTTCCTAAGAATTTATAATTTACCGATGCATGTACTATATCCATTCAAAGATGGCCGCTACTCTTGACTAAAAAGGAGTGTGTGAGCATATAGATGGAAATGTTATTAGTCCCTCTTCATTGTTGTTACTCTTTGATAGAGTATTTTAAGCAAGAGTAATGGCGTTTTTAACATCGTGAACAAGGCAGCTGAGACTGTCGAAACGCGTAGATGTTTTGCATCTGAATAAAAAATCTGAATGATTTAACCCCTCTGGAGTGCTGGACGGTTTTAAGGAGAATCTTATTTTTGAATATATATATATATATATATATATATATATATGTGAATCCTGTGGTGCCCTCTTTAGAAAGTCGGCGCTCCTCTTTTGGCGCGGTCCGAAATTCGTACGGCAGAGCAGCCGGTAAATATCAAAGCAGGTGACCTCTGAGCCCAGAAGTCAAAATGAAAACGCACTCACTCGGAATCTGCTGCTTTTGAAGTTGCATTTAATTCATATTCACGAGCAAAACAAAGCTATGCCCAACGCGTTTCGGTTCGCAACTCGAACCTTGATCACGGGTAACAACCGGGCACGACCAGACATCATTTATTTCTATTATTGCAACTATTTCCTGTTTCCATAGTTGCAAAGCATTCTGGTCAATGTAGTGCACTCAATTATTCACATATGCATGTTGTTAAGAATTCTTGATAAAAATTCGTGAAGAAAAAGGGGGGGAGGGTGGTTATTAACAAAATCATGTATAACACTCTGTCCCAAATAATAATCAATCCTTAATTTGATAATTTATAATAGTGTAGAAGCGCAAACAAAATATTTCGACACTTCTACAATGGATCAACATAGCAATCTCAACCCACCAATGGGTGTATATGTTAAAGATCCTGACAGTATAATGGGGGAAAATTCATTCATTTGAACATTCTCATTTTACATTGAGTTACGGTACATGATTTGAGTTGTCCCGCTGCCAATGTTTTAAGCAGGCTGTTGTAACAATGGCTAATGACAAAAGGACTAATGAAAAAAGCGTTATCATCTTAACTTCTGGGCTCAGAGGTCACCTGCTTTGATATATATATATATATATATATATATATATATAAAACAGTATTCGATCTCCCAACTTCCATTCTGGCGATGAGAGAGATCCGGACTCCAGAATGCGTGGCAAAATAGGTTTATTTAACAATCAAAGCCGTTATGACGCGTTTCGAGCACCTCCGTGCTCTTGATCACATACGGAAAACGCAGTCCACTTTTACTTTTTGGAAGAGTAGGTCGTACACTGCTCGTCACACCAGCAAGTTGCCCCAAAGGACTATGGGAAATGTAGTTGCGACGGCGGGTACGCCTATGCCACGAAATGTAAATAGAACAGTATGTGTTGCGTTAGCCATCCCTGGACACGTGTTTCGAGGTAGTTGCCTCTCGTCAGCAGGGAGCAGGTCAATGTAAAGGGGTGCCGTGTGGACTGCCAAAATGTAATTAAAAGCAGGTCAAGTACCTCTCCTGGCGCGCAGGTGCAGACCAAGGCTCGTCAGCCCGTTAGCTCAAGGAAGCCGTTTAAATTGTGGAAGAGTAGGTCGCACACTGCTCGTCACACCAGCAAGTTGCCCCAAAGGACTATGGGAAATGTAGTGGCGACGGCGGGTACGCCTATGCCACGAAATGTAAATAGAACAGTATGTGTTGCGTTAGCCATCCCTGGACACGTGTTTCGAGGTAGTTGCCTCTCGTCAGCAGGGAGCAGGTCAATGTAAAGGGGTGCCGTGTGGACTGCCAAAATGTAATTAAAAGCAGGTCAAGTACCTCTCCTGGCGCGCAGGTGCAGACCAAGGCTCGTCAGCCCGTTAGCGAAAGGAAGCCGTTTAAATTGTGGAAGAGTAGGTCGCACACTGCTCGTCACACCAGCAAGTTGCCCCAAAGGACTATGGGAAATGTAGTGGCGACGGCGGGTACGCCTATGCCACGAAATGTAAATAGAACAGTATGTGTTGCGTTAGCCATCCCTGGACACGTGTTTTGAGGTAGTTGCCTCTCGTCAGCAGGGAGCAGGTCAATGTAAAGGGGTGCCGTGTGGAGTGCCAAAATGTAATTAAAAGCAGGTCAAGTACCTCTCCTGGCGCGCAGGTGCAGACCAAGGCTCGTCAGCCCGTTAGCTCAAGGAAGCCGTTTAAATTGTGGAAGAGTAGGTCGCACACTGCTCGTCACACCAGCAAGTTGCCCCAAAGGACTATGGGAAATGTAGTGGCGACGGCGGGTACGCCTATGCCACGAAATGTAAATAGAACAGTATGTGTTGCGTTAGCCATCCCTGGACACGTGTTTCGAGGTAGTTGCCTCTCGTCAGCAGGGAGCAGGTCAATGTAAAGGGGTGCCGTGTGGACTGACAAAATGTTATTAAAAGCAGGTCAAGTACCTCTCCTGGCGCGCAGGTGCAGACCAAGGCTCGTCAGCCCGTTAGCTCAAGGAAGCCGTTTAAATTGTGGAAGAGTAGGTCGCACACTGCTCGTCACACCAGCAAGTTGCCCCAAAGGACTATGGGAAATGTAGTGGCGACGGCGGGTACGCCTATGCCACGAAATGTAAATAGAACAGTATGTGTTGCGTTAGCAATCCCTGGACACGTGTTTCGAGGTAGTTGCCTCTCGTCAGCAGGGAGCAGGTCAATGTAAAGGGGTGCCGTGTGGACTGCCAAAATGTAATTGAAAGCAGGTCAAGTACCTCTCCTGGCGCGCAGGTGCAGACAAAGGCTCGTCAGCCCGTTAGCTCAAGGAAGCCGTTTAAATTGTGGAAGAGTAGGTCGCACACTGCTCGTCACACCAGCAAGTTGCCCCAAAGGACTATGGGAAATGTAGTGGCGACGGCGGGTACTCCTATGCCACGAAATGTAAATAGAACAGTATGTGTTGCGTTTTTCAATACCACCTCCCCAATGTCACGTGATTTCATAGACATAAACAAAATCATGATCATGCACCATAAAAATAGTCTGTTTTCCCATAACTGAAGGCTTCAAGATTACGGGTTCTTAACATATGGATATTTTGTTTGAATAAATATATAAATACATAAATATATATATTTATATATATATATATATTACTATTTACAAGTGATTAATAAATTATCAATAAATAATTTATAAAACAAACTTGAAAAATAACTCATATTTCTGCTTAAATGCATGAATTGTTTCAGTTATTAAAATCATATACTTAAAATCTGATAAAAACCCATATGTGCAAAATCCGCTGATATATAAAAATTGCCATTTAGACCAGGAATGCTTCATTTGAACCTTCAGTGGACACTTGCGCCTCTGAGTATTCTTACTAAATGTCTGCATAAATGCTGATAGAAAATAATTGGGCTTCCCTGGTCTCATCAAAATCCTCATGATTGAACACTATTGGCTGACATAAATGCAATAGGTTATACTCATAGTTCAAACTAAGGTGCATGTGTGCAAAAAAGCTCATTGATTTTTTGTCTCCTCTTTTTCTCTCTTTTTCCAATTAATCCAGAAGGACATCCGTCCTACCATATATTAAAGTGCTAGTGCAAAGTTTAACATAACAATAAATATGTCTATAAAAATATATGTTTGCTGTGAGGTTAAAATGTGGATAAATTTACCTGCCTGAGGTCTAATAACAATGTGTGAAGGGAAATACTGCTAATAGCATACATATTTTGTCTGTATGCATATTTTACTCCCTTCTCCCTATTTTTTACTCTATATTTCTGTCAGGGCGCTAGGTAAGCTTTTCTGAAAAAGTACACATGGTAAGATAAAAACATTTTATAGTATTTTTTATAGGAAGTTATGGAGATCCTCTGTATTATTTAATCCATTGGGAGCCTTGCTGTCAAGTTCGAGAATCATGCGAGACTCCAGCTGGTGAAGAAGTCTCTCCCTATTGCCTCCTTTGGGCATGGGTGGCACTGCTGAGATCCCAAAATATTTAAGACAGTTCAAGTTATTGTTGTGACATATCTTAAAATGTCTTGCAACAGGGTATGCTGTATCATTGTTAACTATCGCTCTAAGATGTTGCAGTATTCTGACATGCACCTGCAGCTTAGTACTTACCACATATCATAAGCCACAGGTGCATGTAAAACCATACACAGCATACTCTAGCCTACAATGTAAATGTAAATGTCAAGGTACTTATAGAGCGCAATGTCACCAGACGGACACCTTGCAGTGTCGCCTTTGCGGATTCCTGGCGCTGATACTCATACCGCTGTGGAACCCCTCCTGGCTTTCCCTGTGAAGTGTCCACTCCTGGGCACCCCCAGGGTGAAGCCAGGCATCCTTAGCGCTGTTGGGGCCGGTGTGGAGGCTAAGCAAGCTATTGCCCAGTGTTGCAGCGTGGGGCCCGTGATTAGAGTAGGCACCGAGGCGAGAATAGACAGGTCAGAGGAAATTGAGCCCGAGCCCCGCCGAGGCAGGAATCGAACCCTGGTCCCTGGCCAGAACTCTGCTTCAGGGTCTGCAGCTCTAACCATTGAGCCACACTCCTCCACAATTGTAGGTGCCTCTAATGGAGATCTCAGTTTCTTGGAAGGGAGTGTTATACTTGGTTTTGTTTTCTCCAAATTTGCACGCCCTGCAAGTAGAACATTTGAAAAACCCTTGTCTGGGTTGCCGCCACATCTTTTTCTTCAAATGGGTTTCTGGACTGCTCCTAACTATTTGGGCTCTCATGGACATTCCTTTTCTGAACGTTAAAGTGGTTACAGTGGTCACTCACCACTATAGGAGCTAGTACTACATCTGTACGTATTATCGGCCAGTTTCGTTTGATGATCGATCTTATTTTTCTCTCCTGCCGATGTTGTGATCAATCTAGGTGTACCATCTTCAGTTTCTTTCTTGTGGCTATCTTGAATATTGGGTTTCAACAGTGATTTCCCTTGATCTAGCAGTTATTTTGGCTATTGCTTCTGCAAGTACGGCTTCACTATAGCCCCTATTTCTGAACCTAGTGACTGCGTCTTTTATGCACACATTCAAATCCTCTTGAGTGCTACATATTCTTTTTAGGCGAAGGAGTTCCCCGTAGGGGATACTCCTTATAATATGGTGCGGATGTGCGCTGTCTGCATGAAGCGTAGAGTTTCCTGCCAGCTTTTTCCTGTGCAAGGTGGTTGCTATAGCCCCGTCCTTGGTGTATATTTTTACATCTAGGAACTCTGCGCTGTCTTTAACCATATGTGATGTAAATCTGTGGTTCACATTGTTGGTATTCATGTTATTAACAAAGGTAGTTGCACTGTTCATATCCCCTTGCCACACAATAAACACATCATCAATGTATCTGAAGAAATGTTTCACATGTTTTTCATATATGTCTAAGTGAGCAGCCCCGAGAGCCCGCTCCTCCCACCAGCCAACCATCAAACAGGCATAGCTGGGAGAGAAGCAGGCTCCCATAGCCACCCCCCTCAGCTGTCTGTACACCTCATTACCGTACATGAAGAAATTATTGTTCAAACGCCATGATATAAAGTCAATCAAAATGTTGTTATGATCGTAGCACTCGAGTGGCCTGGTATCCAAAAAATGTTGAATTGCTGCGATTCCCAAGGAATGTTCAATACATGTGTACAAGGACTCTATGTCAAGAGTCATCAACAACATATCATCTGCCCACTCGATGTTACTCAATTTGTTTAGAAAATCTCCCGTGTCCTTGACATATGTAGGCAGTTTTTTAACCATTGGCTGTAAAAAGAAATCCACATATTGGGATACATGCTCCCTCATGCTATTAATAGCAGAAATTATCGGTCGGCCTGGAATGGGGTTTACATTCTTGTGAGTCTTGGGGATGAAATATATAGATGAAACTTTCGGATATTCAACCCATAGATATTTGAATTAATCTGTCGGTAATAATCCATCTCTCTTGTATTGATGTAGTTTGTTTGTTAAGATTTCCTTTGCCTTGGTATATTCCTTCATAGTTGATTTTTCATAGCAATTAGGATCAGATAGTTGTCTTTTGGCCTCTTTTATATACTCATTTTTAGGTCAAATCACAATGTTACCGCCTTTGTCTGATTGCATCACAACTATTTCTTGGTTGTCTTGTAGTTTCTTCATCAATTTCACATATTCACTGAAAAAAACATAAGTTTCAGGGACGTTATAGTTAGTGGGACATTTGACGCATATAAAACCAGAGAAATTTGCGCCCGTTATAGTTAGTTGAGCTAACTATAACTCGCGCGACCGCAAAGCACTGGTGATGACGTCACATATTACATCACTCATGACATGGCCAGTGACATCACTGATGACATCTCAAATGACATCACTGATGACATCATCCAGTGAATGTGTGTTTCTGTAAAGTTTAAATGTTTTTCATCTGTATCTATTCCAAGGTGTATTGAAGAATGAGTGGATTTACAAGTGCCTGAATGAATTATTTAGTAGGTGCGTGACTGACTGTATAAGTGAGTGATTGAACATGTGTTACTGAATGCCTGGGTTAGAGTCTAAACTGTGTGAAAGTCTGTATTAGTGTCTCAGTTGGTGTATAAGCGGCTGCATGGGTTGGTGAGTAGCTACATGAGTGTCTATATGGGTTATTGATTTGTTGTTTGAGTATCTGTATGGGTGCCTGGGTGTCTGTGTGGGTGGGTGGGGGTGGGTGTGACTCTGTGCATAGATGTCTGAGTGAGTGATTCACTGGTTGTATGGATTCAAAAGTGCATCTGGGAAGGGCTGTATGGGTGAGTTAGAGTGTGTATAGGTGTGTTGGTGAGTGAATAAATGTCTCAGTGGTATATGTGTGAGTAACTACATATGTTTTAAGGCAGTATATGTGAGTGTTGGAGTATATAAATGACTATACATAAGAGTAAGTTATTTGAAGAGTGGGTGTATAAATGAGTGTCTGCTTGTATCAGTGATTGTATAAGATAGTAAGTATGTGTTAGTATCTGCATACATAAGTGATGTGGTGTGTGTATAAATAACGGAGTTAGTGTGTATAACTGTATACATGAGTAAATGACTGTGATTGATTCTTTGCATGACTGACTAGGTGTGTGAGTAACTCTATGGATGAGTGGCGGAGTGTGACCGTATATATAGGTGCATGAGTGCTTTTTATAGTACTGTATTGATGAGTAACTGCATGTATAAGTGACTGGATGTGTGTGTAGACCTAGGAAATAGTGGGTGGTATGTAGTATCTGGCATTGTTGTGTGTATGGTTTCAAAAATAGTAGTCTGTATTTTAGAGTGCGTGTATCAAAGTTTATATTAGGGAATCAGTGTGTGCATCAGATTATCACGTGGATGATGTCATCAGTGTTGTCATTTGGGATGTCATCAGTGATGTCACTGACCATGTCATGAGTGATGTAATATGTGACATCATCACCAGTGCATTGTGTGCACGCAAGTTATAGTTAGCTCAGCTAGCTATAACGGGCACATTTCTCTGGTTTTATATGAGTCAAATGTCCAACTAACTATAACGTCCCTGAAACCTATGGTTTTTTCAGTGAATTTCTAAGGTTTTTTAAATGCTAATTCCTAACTATAACGTCTGTAAAACCTATGTTTTTTTCAGTGAATTTCGAAGTTTTTTAAAATGTTAATTTCATATTTTAATATTTATAAAACCTATATTTTTTCTATTTTGTTGGTAATATTTTGGAACTCTATTATCCTTTTTTTTTTTCTTATGTAATTTTTTTATATCTTCAAAAAAAAGTATGTATATCCATTTTTTTTTTTTTTTTTTTAGAAAACTGGACTCCCGTACCGGTAGTGTACCAAGCTCCATCAGCACGCGAATCCTATCCTCCATATTGCTAAACTCGTAAAGGATGCGCATTTCGTATCCAACAGCTTCGTGGCACCGCGTCCCACCTACCATCATATACGTATAAGGTCGTGCCAGCTGCTAGTTTGGTATGCGACGGGTGCGCGGTACCAAGCTGCGCGTTACGTCATATACATATGGGGTCACGCCAGCTGCGCGTTCCGTATGCGATGAGTGCACGCTACCAGGCCCTGTGTTACGTCATAGACGTATGGTGTCGCGCCAGGTACGCCATTCCCTCATTCAAGCGATAATCTAAAATATTTTAAACATTTATAGATTTCTAGCTGTAATAAACTTATGGTAAATATATTTTCTCAAAATCGTGTCGGTGCGGCCTCCTTGTGCGCTCGGTGCATGATTGCCATGTGACCTTAAAAAAAAGCATTTGATTGGTTCATAACATTTCCCATTGTAACAGTTGGAGGCGCCACCCATTTTAGTCATTCTCTCTACAGCTTTTGATGAGAGACACCGCTTCTGCTTAGAGAGCTTTTTTTAAAAGTTTTTTGCTGTGTACACATATATTATAGTACACACAACATGCAACGATCATCTTGATCAATATTCATGCTCTGTACAGTAGCCTTCCACGTGTGATGGCCATGCATCTGAAACGTTACATCAAAAAACAAATGTGTGTTACACGATGCCCCAGGTGTGTGTGTGTGTGCGCATTATTGTGCCACCTTTCGGCCTGGGTATTGGTGGCTCGAAGGAGTATCAACAGCCACGGGCAGAGTGCACATCCTAGATCACATGTGACAAACAGTAAAGAGTAATGTGTAGATTTGTGTTGCAGTATGCTCTGTTGTCAGGCTTTACCAGTATAGTAGTGTGTCATATGTGAGACTTTCAGATTCACGTTTGACATGCATTGCTTGACTGTAATGAGCGTTATCACTGTGTATAACGTAGCCTCACTGCTGATCCTCCCTCCATGCGAGCACATTCACATGTGTACGCTTCGCGATAGCAACACTTTCAATAATACCGCACACCATTGACATGCGTGCCTGCGCATATCCACAAGCTTGACAACGACATGTGATGTTGTCCATTCAGTCTTTTCGGACAGCATCTCATTAGCGATAGTTGCCGCCCTCCCGGTACATGCTACATTAGTGTAAATTGCGGATTGTGCGACGTCAAAACTGCAACAGGGACATACACTTAAGTACACTTCCTGTCCAGGCAGGAACTGAACAACGCCCAGGTCCCCGGAATAATTATTCACACCCCTACGCTGGCCTGGCGTTCGCAAGCCCAGCCCACTTTGCGAACGTATAAATAGGATAACAAAGACGCCACATGTCCCAGTTCTTCCACACTGCCTCTGGTGATATGGCCTCATCCACCTCGCATATCACAATACGCAATTAAAAAAAAGAGATCCATGAGGTATACACCATCCTGGCAATCAAAACTAGATATGAATTGTGAACCCTGCTGGCCGTCATGTTTGGACACACACAAGTGACAGCAGGTGAGCAGTGGGGCCTAGATGCACAGGGGCTGCAATTGAGCGCGGTGCGGCGGGAGGGGTGGGGTGCATCAGCCTGGGTGCGCAGGTGCGAACAAGCGATGTTGCCGTGCGTAATGATGTGATCTCTGACCTCATTCAGTCACATCTCTGTCTCGTTTTAAGGACCTGCTGGACCGTACTGTAGGCCTGAGCCAGCGGGCAGCGCTGCCCTACAGACACGTGACGTTGGCTTTTGGGGCACTGTAGTGAGCTGATTACTAAGTGTACATGCACACAGGCTTGCGCCACTGCATTCCACGCGCACATTATGCTTCTAGCATGCGCTCTGTTCCTTTGTATGTGAACGTTGGCATAACATATTATTATTTAACCTTGTGTATTCTTGTGCACTCCGCTTTGAACCACGATTAACACTAACAGTTGGTAGATCGTACTTCAAGAAGGGAGGATGCACTCAACTGGTGTTCTCTATTAAGCTTGAAATAAACCTTAATTTACCTCAAGACGTTTCCAGCATTATATTATTTCTCCCTTTTCAGACACTGGGTTAGTGGCACCAAAATCGGCGGAGCGGATCCTCAGCCCGTGCCTGAGCATTCTGACGCCTTCCATTGTGGTATCAAGACACCGTCCCCGACCGGAGACCTGCTGTGCCACCTTGAGAGAGGCACCCCGGAGTTGGAGCTCGCACTGGCACGTCGTTAGACACACCGGTTGTGGCAGGTGAGCAGTGAAGCCTCAGTGCGCAGGAGCTGCAATTGAGCACAGTGCGGGGGAAGGGCCTGGGGTGCAGCGGCCTGGGTGCACAGGTGCAGGCAAGCAATGTTGCTGTAGATAATAATGTAATCTGTGGCCTCATTCAAATCTCTGTTTCATTTTAAAGACTTGCTGGACCGCACTCTTTCTCGCGGACCCCAGCGTCCCAGACGGGTGACGGGAGGTGAACAGTGAGGGCTGGGTGCAGTAGGCCGACGCTCTGTCTCCTCCTCTCTCCGTTCTTTTGACTCTCCCTCCCCTTCTCCCTTCCACCCACTCGCTCTCTGTCCCATTCTCACTTTCTTCCTTTCATTCTGACTACCTTTCTTTTTCTCTTGGACATGGCACACATACTTATGTTTCTTTTTTGTCTTGCAGGTTTTGTACGCTGCTTCCTGAGGAGTCCCACCCACTTATTTCATGTTTTACTGTTGTTTGTTCGAATGAAGTTGCGTTTACATTTATTTGTGTTGTTTTAATAAAAGTTATTTTTTTTTTACCAATAAATGAGTTTATGGGTCTTCTTTTTCTGACAACACTTGTCTGTAGTTTATTGTGGAAATCGGCGGATGATAGGAGGTTATGAGGGAAAACATTTGTAATTTTGTGGTGCACCTACCAAATATAAACCAACAGACTATTACATAAAGGAAGCCTAGGTAATTCTACAACTGCAAGGGTTCTATGAGTGTATCACTTTATAACACCATGAGTACTGCCCGTGTGATTACAGAACCAATAAGGCACTGCCTAGGGCCACCGAGGCTTCAGGGACTGCCGACGCCCACCCTGCATATTTAAGTAAAGTCCCTGAGGGTGGCGATCCCAGGACTTGAGTTGGCCTCGAAGCCCCCGAACAATTACTAAACAATAGGTCCCGGAGGTGGCGATCCCCTAGGCTGTGAAACGTCTCTGTGCCCTCCCGCGCCTAATTTACATGTGAGATTAAGGT
The DNA here is from genome assembly GCF_964204655.1 of Triturus cristatus. Taxonomy (NCBI): domain Eukaryota; kingdom Metazoa; phylum Chordata; class Amphibia; order Caudata; family Salamandridae; genus Triturus; species Triturus cristatus. The sequence goes on from NC_140595.1 coordinate 58,425,245, forward strand.
CCCCAGTGCAGCAGAGACCCCGCAATATAACAATAGGATTGGCCCCGGAACATTGCCCACAAGGGGGCTCATTTAAATGAACGTGTGAGACCCCGCTTCATTTTTTTTATTCTCCATTTTTACCATCCGTATCCTCTTTATTGAAGCGATATGAGGTTTTCCTCCTCTTGCTTCAACGAGGCAAACAAGGATTTGCTATCACAGGGTGGAAGACTTGCTCCCGCCCTGTAATAGCAAACATAAATGTCCCACGAATGCACACCCCGGGACATAGTATGAGCTGCGCCTGGGAGGTGGTGCTCCATAGGGCTGTGATGCATTGGTTACTGCATAACTACAGAATTAGTATAAACGCATAGTAACACTACTTGCACACATGTTGTACAGCGACCAGAGTGTAGTGAAAAGGGAGAGGAAGCCCAAAATCCAAAAATTTAAATCCTACCTGAGGTCGGATGACATAGTTCGATGAGCCGACGACCCTGGGATGAGTAGAAACACCTTCACGAAGAAAAAGGGTCTTCAGCAGAACGCAAAGAAGCTCAAAATATTGGTGAGTGCTGCCTTCTTTTTACCTTCTCCCGCTCGTTGCCAAAATTATGTAGTGAAGAGGCAGACAGCAGTGGATCCGATAAGTAGATTTATTGCAGGAAAAGAAAACAGCTTATACAGCCACCAACAGGAGCAGACAGCAAGGTAACTGTCTTCTCCAGCACCGTGTACAAACTCCCCAAGATTCCCTTCATGACAGCCCTACATTCTAACATTACATATTTACATTCTAGTAGCATTACAATCTAACATTCTACTATGACTTACATTGGAATAATACACAGAGCACATGACTTTACAGCAATGAGCTCATGGTTTCATCCACAAGTCTTGAGACCGGTAGGGGTGAGTAGTTTGCTTCCCACTCCCTGTATTGTATAAACGCAAACTAACACTACTTCCACAGGTATGCTACAGCGCCCAGAGCACATCACTTTACAGCAATGAGCTCACGGTTTAATCCCTGAGTCTTCAAACCAGTAGGGGTGAGTAGTTCGCTTCCCATTCCCTGTATAGTATAAACGCATAGTAACACTACTTATACAGTTATACTACAGCGGCCAGTATGCTACAGCGCCCAGAGCCCATCACTTTACAGCAATCAGCTCGGTTTGATCCCCGAATCTTCACACCGTTAGGCGTGAGTACTTTGCTTCCCACTTCCGGTATAGTATAAACGCACGGTAGAGGTCAGTAGTTCGCTTCCCACTCCCTGTATGGTATAAACGCCTACTAACACTACTTGCACATATATGCTACAAAGACCAGAGCACATCACTTTACAGAAATGAGCTCACGGTTTCGGCTCTCGGTTTCATACCCGATTGTAACAGCATCTCATCTCAGCACCATGTCACTGAGCACCACCGCACTTTCAGACCGGTAGGAGTGACTACTTCGCTTCGCACTCCCCCACAGAGGTTACAGTGCTCCTATCCTCCTGTTTCCTACTCTTTTTGCCCTTTTTTCCCCTTACTCGTTTAAACGAAATCACAAAATGGCTGCCAACACTTCATAGTTGCAACAGCTCGCAGCCAATAAGCAGCAAGCTTGTGCTCGTAACGCCTCAGCCAATCAGATGGCAGAATTCCCAAATATCGATATCTGAAAATTTTGATATTTCTCCAAAACTACTGAACGGATTCACACCAAATAAACAAAAGCGTGCTTTCTAGACCAAGACCCTTCTCCCTGCCAAATTTGGGGTAATACCGTTCACCCGTTCGACCTGTAGCCTTGTCTAAAGTTTCCTATGGAAATTGCATGGAGAACACACGTTTTGGTACCCCCCTTTTTTCTCGGCCCCCCTTGACCAATCACCCCCTTTCAACATAGGAGCTGATATGAACAAAGAATTTGTTTGGAAAATGTCATGAACATTCATCAAACGATGCCAAAGTTATAAGCAAAACAAAAAATGATCTTCCTATGGAAACTTGGTCCTAACTACAACTACCTACTGGCGACCGCCAGTAGGTTTTATATATATATATATTCACTGAAAAAAACATAGGTTTCAGGGGTGTTATAGTTAGCTGGACATTTCCCTCGTACAAAACCCTAGAAATTCCCCTGTTATAGTTAGTTCAGCTAACTATAACACGCACCCCCGCAATGCCCTGCTGATGACGTCACATATTACATCACTCATGACATGGTCAGTGACATCACCGATGACATCACTGATGACATCTCAAATGACATCACTCATGACATCACTGATGACATCATCCATGTGATAAATTACTGCATCTTCTCACACCCTAATTTAACCGTTGATACATGAACTCAAAATTTCAGACGTCCATTCTCAAAACCATAGATACTCCAATACCAATAACTACATACCCACTTATTAACTCTTAGGTCTACATACACCTCCACTCATCCACATGTACAGTCACTCATACTTACAGTCACTCCGTACAAGACTATCATATGCATTTATACACCTACATAGACACTTACACACCACCAATCATCCATAGAGGTACTGTCACACCTAGTCAGTCATGCAAATAATTAATCACACTCCCATTTACTCACCTATGCAGTTATACACACTCAAGTTCACTTACTCATAAAAATAGTACCACATTCTTAGGCTCTTATACAATCATTGATACAAGCACACACTCATCCATACAGCCACTCTCACAATCACACACTCTCACATACACCCACTTATATACTCTTACCCGCATATATACTGCCTTTCACATATGAAGTTAGTCAGAAATGTACCACTGAGATATACATTAAATCCCTAACACACCCATACATACACTCACTCACTCAACCATACAGTTCATCACAGATGCACTCTTAAAACCATGCACCCACTGAATCACCCACTCACACATCTAGTCACAGAGTCACACACACCCTACCCACACAAACACTCAGGCACCCATACAGATACTCAGACAACCAATCAATAACCCATATAGACACTCATATAGCTATTCACAAAACCATGCAGCCACTTATACACCAACACACAGACACATACAGACATTCACACAGTTTAGTCACTAGTCTGCAGTAAGATACGTTTAATGACTCACTTATAGAGTCAGTTACGCACTTAGAAAATCATCCATTCACACACTTGTACACCCACTTATTTTTCAACAGGCCTTTCCCTATATATATTAAACATATTAAAACTGTTCAGAAACACATACTCAATGGATGATGTCATCAGTGATGTCATCAGTGTTGTCATTTGAGATGTCATCAGAGATGTCATCAGTGATGTCACTGACCATGTCATGAGTGATGTAATATGTGACGTCATCAGCAGTGCATTGCGGGGGCGCGAGTTATAGTTAGCTGAACTAACTATAACTGGGGAATTTCTAGGGTTTTGTACGAGGGAAATGTCCAGCTAACTATAATACCCCTGAAACCTATGTTTTTTTCAGTGAATTTCTAAGGTTTTTTAAATGCCAATTCCTAACTATAACGTGCATGAAACCTATGGTTTTTTCAGTGAATTTCAAAGGTTTTTTAAATGCTAATTCCTATCTATAACTTATCTCTAAAGATATCATGAAAAGCATTCTTTTTTAAAAGTAGGGTGCACATTAGTTTTGTGGAAAAGCATCTTTGTGATTGGTTAAGAAAAAGCAGTTTCATCGTGGAGTACATATCATAGGATAAAATTTGCTCAGCTCAACCACACCTGCTACTTGCATTTGGAAGGCACTGTTCGAACTTAAAACAATCGTCAACTTTTAACCTGCACGTGTGGTTAAAAGTTCAAGAAAATGTTACAAAAAAATATTGTAAAGTTTTAAAAAATTGATGAACTGTTAACCTGCACGTATTGTAGAATGTTCTAGAAAGTGTGTTGATAGAATACGTTGCACTTCTGACTTCTATGTGTCGTTGAATAGTAAAAAAAAACGGTTCATATGGAAAATTCAAAAGAAACCAATAGAGAAGTTTTGAAACCTAAAAGAATCAAGGAACTATTCTAATTTATTCTTTACATGTATTTATGTGTGCAGCAACAAAATTATAGACACAACAGCACTAGGAAGAGGAAGAAGCAGGGAGTGGGGGGACGGGGGAGATGGGCAGAATGGCACACATGCAAAATTAAGTACAGCACAAGTATAGACAAACAATGGCCAAAATGAAACACACTAACAAGGGGCACAAGTCACACAACCCGCCAACATCACACCACTGAACGAGCATAGAAGTGAAAACCACGCTGTATTCATACAGGATGTGTACAAAGGCCAGTCGTTGGTGTTGTGGGATCTCTGCGACCGTGGTCATCATGGATGAGATGCCCAGCATGTGGCACATGGTTGAGATCACTGTGTGTTATGCTGCCAAACGGCTGCTCCTCCCTCCCACGAGCCCCCACACTTTTGTACAGTGCTCTGTTGTATCTCGTGCACTCATACGGCACACCATTGTAATGCCTATTTGCGCATGTCCTGCTACATTCCAACTACAACATCACAGTGCCGTTTGGAGGTGGTGCATGCCACTTTACAACATCGACTGCTGTGACTCTTGTAACAGGCCACACCAGAACACAGAGACACACTTACCGCACTTCCTGTACACGGAAATGTCCGAGACACCCTGTTCCCCTTGCCGGATAGGCACACCCCTCCACTGACCTGTGAACCCCAGACCAGCACACGCCAGTTGTGCATGCAGGAGGATGCGTGCGTAGCTACACATCCAGGCTCACTGCCAGCGCTGAGGTGACTGCACACTGTGATGTTGCAGGGCTCGGGCCTATCATGCTAAGACAATGACCACAGGGACACACTTACTAAGATGTGGGTTTGGGGGGCATTGGCGGTCCTGGAGTTGTTGAGATAAGTCTTCTGGCCCTCATGGGTATCCCTGTATCATGCTCATTGACTCTATGGCACCTGTGGGTGTTCTGGTGTGGCTCTTGGCTGTGTTCCCTTTCATGGTGCAGGTAGTTGTCCTGCTTAACACCAGCAGAAAGCAGGTGTAAAATCCCTGGTGCTAACGTGTCTTATCGCCGGAATTTGTTTCGCATTGCAATTGGTGTGAAAGTTGTGATGTGAATTTTTTGTGTGCACAACAATATACGAACTGAGCAGTGTATCTTGTCAAGATCCAGCACCTGACGCACTATTCCCAATCAATATAAATACAATGAGATTTCTTAATAGATTTTGTGTGTACACTGTAAGTGCAGCCAATACCTCAGTGCAGTACAATACAGGATTTTAGTATTTAGAATAAATCGGAAAGGTGCACCGCGTGTCTTTTTGCACGGGAACGGCTACTCTCCATTTCATTATCAGCACTTTAACGGAAGTAAAGTTGAGATAAATCTAACACACTATTCAGAAGTTGGCGCAAACTGCAGATATCACCAGTATTCCAGCGATAAGTGCCCCAAAATTTAACACCATGGTGGACTCCATCAAATAACAGTAATAAGAACAAGAAAGAGTCACACAGCAGTTAAGAGAACAACCAAAAACATTATTAATTTTTTTTTCAAACTTTCTTTTTTATAATAATAAATATATAAACGATAAACTATTTTCAAACTTTATTTTTTTATTAACATAAATATAAACAATAAACTAATAAACAAAATGTAACAACAATAATACAAAACAACAAGGCGGAACACTTCTGTGGGAACCACGGATGTCGACGACAGACCTGGAAAATCAGAAAGATTGTTAAAAAAAAAACAACATGGTATTCTCAACAAAATACCACAAGAAACAAATCACAGATATATAAAATGCATACAGCTAACAAAATTTTCTAAGTTTAACTTACAAAAACTGTAAATGTTTACCGAATCTGAGGAAAATGTTTTGCAGAAGGCACCACGCCCACAACGTTTTTCTTCAGTGGTGAGGAAATTTTTTTACTTTTTCCAAGGGGCAAACAAAGACCAATGCCACCTTCGTCACTCGCAAGATTTGCCAAAGAGTTCTGTTACGAGGGGATCCTAACAAAAAATACTCGTGCGGCACAGCAAGTATGATGAAACACCTAAGGACCCTTCATCCAAACAATCTTGCACGAGAAGAGTGCAAACAGATGAGAAACACTCCTGTTCTGTATCTGTAAAAAAGAATCACAAATAAATGTATGTTAATAACTTTCAAATTGATACTATTTCATTACTGTACAAACACATTTTATATAGAAACTGACTAAGAAACTATAGTCCTGAACCACAAGTGTGACGATCGTTAAAACACTACATGCATAGTGTATACTACTTTGAAGCAGTTCATGCCCTAAAGCCTACCTCACTAAAAGACTACATGCTAACTGACTAAATGATTACAGTACTATAAGGAGACACACTGGGTGAGTGACAGGGTGTTTGCTAGAAGAGTATGAATACTAACTAGGGAATTGAAGGTGTGAAACACAACTGTGTAGGTGATTAGAGGACTGCATCCATACTGCATAGGCATTTAAAGCAGTCCATGTGCTAAGGCCTGGCTCACTGCATGACTACTTGGGTACTGACTGAATGATTAGAGTACAGCAAGAGAGTGCCTAGGTGAATTTATAAGTTCTAGGCTTTTCGCACAGGGAATGGATTAGTATTTGGTACTGAATGGGTCACTAGAGGAGTGCAAAGGCAGTGACAAGTGCTGGACTGTAGGAAATTGAAAGTGTGAAAGACAAGTGTCTAGGTGGTTAGAAGACTGCATGCATAGTGCATAGGGGTTTGAAGCAGTCCATGTGCTAAGGCCTGGCTCAGTGTATGAATACATAGACACTGACTGAATGATTAGAGTACTGCAAAGATAGTATCTTGGTGAATTTATAAATGTTTGAGTTTTAGCACAGTGAATGGATTAGTACATGGTGCTGAATGGGTCACTAGAGGACTGCAAAGGGAGTGACAGGGTATTTCCTGGAAGTGTATGGATACTGACTAGAGAATTGAAGGTGAGAAAGACAATTGTGTAGGTGGTTAGAGGACTGCATGCATAGTGGATAAGGGTTTGAAGCAGTCCATATACTAAGGCCTGGGTCACTGGATGAGTACTTGGGTACTGACTGAATGATTAGAGTACTGCAAGGAGAGTGCCTGGGTGAATTTATTAGGGTTTGGCGCAGTGAATGGATTAGTACATGATGCTTAATAAGGTCACTAGAGGAGTGCAAGGGGAGTGACAGGGTGTTTGCTGGAATTGAACGGATACTGACTGGGGAATTGAAGGTGTGAAAGACAAGTGTGTAGATGGTTAGAGGACTGCATGCATAGTGGATAGGGGTTTGAAGAAGTCCATGTGCTAAGACCTGGCACAGTGCATGAATACTTAGGCAGTGACTGAATTATTAGAGTACTGGAAAGTGAGTGACTTGGTGAATTTATAAGTGTTTGGCTTTTAGCACAGTGAATGGATTAGTACATGCTGTTGAATGGGTCTCTAGAGAACTGCAAAGGAAGTGACAGGATGTTTCCTGGAAGTGTATGGATACTGACTAGGGAATTGAAGGTGTAAAAGACAAGTGTATAGTATGTTAGAACACGACATGCATACTGCATAGACATTTGAAGCAATCTATTTGGTACTTAGAAACTGACTAAATAATCAGACTACTTCTAGGACAGTCCTTAGGTAAAACTTTAACATTTTCAGTTCTGCCACAGTGAACAGAATAGTGCATGGTACTGCACCTTAGTGTCAAACCCTGACTCATTTTATCAATGCAAAAGCAAAGACTAGCTTCTAATGCTACTAAAACTTGACAACATGAGAGGTTTTAAATTAGTTATCTGTCAGCAAATACACAATGTTACCAAATGCTTCTCTCACAGTGGTTCTCAAATGCACACAGACTCACAGTGTGATTCTAGACAACAACCACTATACCTAGGAGTTTACCAAAAATCATTCACTACTGTGGAAGTGGTAAGGGAACTGCACACAATCTTCATATTTCAGGACTGCACTTTTATGTCAAAGCCTGACTCATATAATCAAAGCATAAGCAAAGACTGGCTTCTAATGCTACTAAAACTTCACAACATGACCGGTTTTAAAACAGGTATCTGTCAGCAAATACACGGTGTTACCAAATGCTTCTCTCACAATCCTTACCCAAATGCACACAGACTCACAGTGTGATTTTAGACAAGCAACACTATCCTAGGAATTTACCAAAAACTCATTCACTAGTCTGGAAGAGTTAATGGTACTGCACACAATCTACATATTTAAGTACACCACATCAGTGTCAAAGCATGACTCATTTAATCAACACATAAGCAAAGACTGGATTCTAATCCTACTAAAACTTCACAACATGACAGGTTTTAAAACAGTTATCTGTCAGCAAATACATGATGTTACCAAATGCTTCTCTCACAGTGCTCCCAAATACACACTAACTCACAGTGTGATTCTAGACAAGCACCACTATCCCTATGAGTTTACCAAACCTCATTCACTACAGTGCAAGTGGTAAGGGAACTGCACACAATCTACATATTTCACAACTGCAATTTACTGTCAATTCCTGACTCATATAATGAAAGCATAAGCCATAACTGTCTTCTAATGCTACTAAAACTTGACATGACATGTTTACAACACTTATCTGTCAGCAAATACACGATGTTACCAAACACTTCTCTCACAGTGGTTCCCAAATGCACACAGACTCACAGTTTGATTCTAGACAAACAACACTATCCCTAGGAGTTTACCAAAACTCATTTACTACAGTGGAAGTGGTAAAGGAACTGCACACAATCTACATATTTCACGACTACACTTTAATGGCAATGCCTGACTAATTTAATCAACGCATAAGCAAAGACTGGCTTCTAATGATACTAAAACTTGACAACATGACAGGTTTTAAAACAGTTATCTGTCAGCAAATACACGATGTTACCAAATGCTTCTCTCACAATCCTTACCCAAATGCACACAGACTCACAGTGTGATTGTAGACAATCAACACTATCCTAGGACTTTACCAAAACTCATTCAATACTGTGGAAGAGGTAAGGGGACTGCACACAATCTACATATTTAAGTACAGCACATCAGTGTCAAAGCATGACTCATTTAATCAACATATAAGCAAAGACTGGATTCTAATGCTACTAAAACTTCACAACATGACAGGTTTTAAAACAGTTATCTGTCAGCAAATACATGATGTTACCAAATGATTCTCTCACACTGATCCCAAATACACACTAACTCACAGTGTGATTCTAGACAAGCACCACTATCCCTATGAGGTTTCCAAAACTCATTCACTACAGTGCAAGTGGTAAGGGAACTGCACACATTCTACATATTTCACGACTGCAATTTACTATCAATGCCTGACTCATTTAATGAAAGCATAAGCCATAACTGTCTTCTAATGCTACTAAAACTTGACAACATGACTGGTTTTAAAACAGTTATCTGTCGGCAAATACACGATGTTACCAAATGCTTCTCTCACAATCCTTACCCAAATGCACACAGACTCACAGTGTGATTTTAGACAATCAACACTATCCTAGGAGTTTACCAAAACTCATTCACTAGTCTGGAAGAGTTAATGGTACTGAACACAATCTACATATTTAAGTACAGCACATCAGTGTCAAAGCATGACTCATTTAATCAACGCATAAGCAAAGACTAGATTCTAATGCTACTAAAACTTCACAACATGACAGGTTTAAAAAAAGTTATCTGTAAGCAAATACATGATATCACCAAATGCTTCTCTCACACTGATCCCAAATACACACTAACACACACTGTGATTCTAGACATGCACCACTATCCCTAGGAGTTTACCAAAACTCATTCACTACAGTGTAACTGGTAAGGGAACTGCACACAATCTACATATTTCAGGACTGCACTTTTCTGTCAAAGCCTGACACATTTAATCAAATCATAAGCCATAACTGTCTTCTAATGCTATTAAAACTTCACAACATGACAAGTTAAAACAGTTATCTGTCAGCAAATACACGATGTTACCAAATGCTTCTCTCACAGTAGTTCCCAAATGCACACAGACTCACTGTGTGATTCTAGACAAACAACACTATCCCTTGCACTATACCAAAACACATTTCTTCATCTAGAAGTAGTGCTACATTTTAGTATAGAAACATAACATAACTCATTTCACAAATTCATAAACAATGACTGGTTTCTAATTCTACCAAAATATAAAAACAGCACAGTTATCTGTCTGCAAACACATGAAAAACACAAATGCTTATCACAGAATGGTTTCTACATGCACACACATTGTAGAGAAAAAAAGTACTCCCTACACTTTAGCAGGAAAAATACATTAGTCTGATTAAAATCAAAATTGTCTACATACATCCCCTCACAATTAAATAACTCATCTTTCAAGTTCTTTTGTAGATTAAGAAGTATATCAATAACTCACCATATTTTCTTTTACAGAATCTCTGCACTGTGCACCTCTCAGCAAAAGCAAAGAATGGAAAAGTTTCCCTTTCATTTTCCACACATATACATGTAAACATCAAATCACAACCCTTCGCACATAAACTCAAAAGCAAACACACATTTCTATTGGTTAAACATTTCAACCCTTTCCAACTGAAATACATTTCAACCCTTCCCCCAATCTGCCTTCTGCCTGTTACCATAGAAACAGGTCATGGAACACTGCACTGAGCTCACAGGTCACAAGTTCAGCACACAATGTTCCTACACAAGACAGGAAGTGTGCTTGACTTTTCAACATATCAGCTTATCATATATAATGTTCCTTACAATCTGTTTTTGTTAACCAATAACAATCATACCTTTAAAAAACAGAAATATACACCCTACCTTTCAGTGTAGAAAGTTGTTATACAACCAATGATTTCTTGTTGTTTTAAAAAAAACGTTGCCGTGGATCCGCGCACCCACCGCAAGAGAATCCGTGCATCCAATGCGGTAGGATGCGCGCACCGTGCGCGCATTTCCCCGTTTAAAAAAAAAGGGGGGGCCCCAGGGTGTCCTTCTGGGACCCCCTAAGCACCTCTAGAGGGTCAGAGTATTTCCACTCTGCCCCCTTTATATGTTTTACACACTTATTCCCCTTGCATCTTCAGCCTCGCTTCTACCGAGGCAGAAAATGGCCGCCAACAGTTCCTGGTTTCGAATGTAGAGAGACACTCGACAGCCAATTAGCATTCAGGAGGGTGCACGCTCGGTTCGGGGAGGGTGCGCTTACGGTGCGGGTAAGGTCCGCGGATCCTCCCCAGCCATAGATATCACTAACTTTTTTACCCTCATTTTCTCAGGAACTACTGAACAGATTCACACCATATATGCAAAAGGCACGAGTCTGAACTGAGGACTACCTCTTTGCCAAATTTGGTGTCATTCCGTTCAGCGGTTCGGGCTGTAGCTGCGACAACAGATCCTATGGGAAATTGCATTGGGAAAATGCGTTTTGGGACCCCCCTTTTTTCTCAGCCCCCGCTTGACGGATCACCGCAAAACTTTCAGGGTAGAAGCGGAGCGGAGCTGGCCAAAAGTTTGGAAAATTTCGCGAGGATTCGTCAACCGGCGCCAACGTTATTCCAAATTGAATGTTGCGGATTTCCTATGGAAAATAGGTCCTAACTATAACTATCTACTGGCGACCGCCAGTAGATAATATTGACATTTGGTGGAACATATATATACTAAGAGAATATTCCAAAACCTGAGTAGTCCTCAGTGAGCTTCAGTAACATGCTGTGCTGTTCCATCTTCCTGGGGCTACCACACTTTTGTGCTCATCGATTCCTCAACTCTCTTACAGTTTGCTGAGGATGGGCTTCTTGCTCCCATGGTATTGTTATTAATGGGGCTGACTTTTAGACTGGTGGTAATTGGGGTAAGCGTGTATAGTTTGGTTCCTTCCGCTTCAATACCTGGTGTTCCTTACACCATCTTCAGAGTCTCCTCTTGAATGCTTCTAAGGGTGGGCCTGATGTCGCCGTTCAATCAGTGCACCTCTAACTGTTTGCTATATCCTCATAGATAAGGGCTATGATGAGGAATATGGACAAAGAAGTAACTCTCAAATTACTTTCGAGTAATCTTCATTACACTGAGTCCTACACCTCCTCATCACAGTTCTGCTTCCCATCCATCATACTGGTTAATGGGGTTGCATTGTGAATTGCTTTACGTTTTCTACTTGCTATTACAAAACTTCCTGGGGAAGGCTGACCCACTTATACTCCTCCAATTGAAGGTGAAGCTATGCTTAGAAAAAAAGTTACCCGTCTCTGCGTTTAGGTCACCCACATAGAGAAGGACTTTTACACGGAAGAGTAGGACTCCATTTAATGAAGATTACGAGTATGTAATCTGAGTGCTTACCAGTTGTAAGGAAATCTGGGATTTCATTCATAAAACTATAATCATGTGGTTGCTATTCTCGACTCTCTAGCAATCAAGCACTTCTTAAAAGTCACACTCAATTTACACTTTCCCTATGCCAGGAGCTTCAGATAAACACATTCAGGCTTTCAAAAAGGCAACGATGGGTATCTTTACCTCTATTCCCTGTGAGACGTGTCTATTGGCTCCCAGAAAGATTTCTCAACACTCAACGCCAGCATTTGAAGACTTTAATCTCAACTCCAGTGCCTCTTTCGGCTCAAAGAGATGGATGAGAACAGTGTCTTGCCAACTCCGGAATTTGATACTGTTCTTTTTGTGGACCTCCGGCAGTCAAGCAGGCTTGATATTTATCCTGAGAGAGAATTTCCTGCCACTAAAAGCCTTCCAACAGACGAACAGGCTCCTTATGCTGCTGTTGTTAAGACCACAGCACACACTCTTAGAAATTTGCTACATTCAGAGCAGCAGAAACAATCACTGGATGAGATTCTCTCCTTTAATGAGGTTTTAAAGATTCAGGGCAAGGTCACTTGAGCCAAACAACAGACTACACCTACAGTGTTGAGGTCAGACTTCAAAAACATCATCCATCTCAGTCAACATAAAGGTTGCCTTATATAAAGAGCCTTTCTGATTACATGAACGCGTTGACAAAATTAATGACAGAAAGGGCACCATAGCTGATTCAATAAAGCTTTTTTATCAGACTATTGAAAATTCTGCTAGTAGATGCTAGTTTAACTATATGAGTAACCCTTATTGGGGTGCTGGACTGAAAACATACCATAAAAGGCGTCATATACAAAGCTTTTTCTCCATTAGGGAAGATATCAAACATCTGATTGATGTATGGATAATAATAGTCAAATCAAAAACTTACACCAAAGAAAGACAAATGTCTAAGGATGGGGTAACTTATGGTGATTCTGTGTTCTGTCAGATACGATAATAACAGTATGAAAAGCACACATCATAATCAAAGTGTGTGAAGTGTAACACTTTTGGATTCAGAGTAGATTCAGCAATTGGCTTAATTGGTTTGGCCAGCCCTAAAGAGGTAATCCCAGGACCAGTACTACAGATGTAGGTTTTTGAACTCCATGTGTTTTAGTCTTTCAAACTTCAGAGACCGATGGAGTAAGTAATACTAAATAATTCTAAAACCTGGCCTGTACAATGTAGTGAAACAGCAAAAAGGGAGGTATTAAAACTTCATAAATATAAGTTAGTATTAGCCCCTCTCTACTTCTCAGTCAGTTGTTTATGCCAGTAGTTGTACTTAATCAACTGTGACTAAAATCCACTGTGCCAGTTCATGCATTCACCAACTTGTTACTATTCACCAGCTTATGCACTGACCACCAGGTTGTTGTTCCTTTAGAGCAGCTATTTGAAAGGCTGACACTCCACTGTAGTGCTCACAACTATGACCTTCACTTAATCAGGTCAATTATGTGGAGGAGCATTTCGATTGAGCTTCAAATGTATCTCTTTCTTATGATTACATATAATATGATTTTTTTAAACAGAGAGAGAATGTAAGTGGATAATTTTAATGCCTGTTTAATTTAATTTCATGTAGTAAATAAACATAAGCATTCTATACACTGGGGGCCTTGGTAACGATTGTAACAATCATTTGAAAAGGAGCTATGCCGAACTCCTAAATCGCTGTGTACTTTTGAACTAAAAAATAATGTCTTTTGCTCCCTCTTAATGCCCTTCACTGCCTGATTCTACTTAATACCATCTGACTCTTGCTTTGGTTATGCATGAACTATATCTCATATGAGCAGCTGTGGTATACAGAGCGGTTGTTAGGGCTAAGTATATGCTGTAAAGATAAATTATTATTTTCATAAGTAATGCTCTTAACTTTGAAGCAACACGACAGCACAGCCGTGGACCAAAGTGCCTTGCCTGCATAATTTATGAGGTTTTTTTAGTTGTTGCTTTCTCATTTATGCTTCCTTGAGGTACTCGGCATGAAATAGTCTTACTAGCAATTGATATTGTTAAGAAAAATATATTCCTCTGATGCCATAACTTTTGAAGGTGTAACACAGTTTTCCAGAACTCAAACTCTGTTGGACCTTTCACGATAGAGGTGGTTGGCTGTGTCCGCGTGCATCTCGTTTTCAAGTGATGCTTCAATTTAAAATGCTCTTAGTTCTTATTTGGGTGAAAGCCTCTGTAAGACAGTGAATCACAGGACTCAGATTTTCCATTTCTTTCAGGCTTTGGTGAAAATGTGAAATTTTTTCTATGCAAAAATTAGTGCATATTTTGTGAAAAATTGAGTGGTAAGCATAATATGCTTGCACAGTTGTCTGTGTGAAAACCATAGGTGAAGTATGCTACTCCTGCGGTAGAACAAAAGAAAATAAATGTTGACTGTCTCTATTGCACTAGTCTGTCTCACACTATACCTCTCTCAATGTATCCTCTACCACCACTCTCTGACTCATTCCAAACCTCATTCTTCTACTGTGAGCTCCAAAATAACCCTTTCTAGATTCTTCCCTCCTCTATCCCTCCTTGGCTTACCGCCACACCTCATTTTGCTACTATGATCCCCCGAACAACCCTTTCAAAATTCTTCCATTATGTATCCCTCCTTTTACTCATCCCAAACCTCATTTTACTACTCTGATCTCCCTAATCCCATTCCACAGACTCTTTACTCATCCCAAATTCATCTTACTACTATGATCCCCCAACTAACACTCCCTAGACTCTTCCCTTTTCTATCCTTCCATTATCGTACTCAATACAACTAACAGACCTGCATGTCCGCTGCCCAAATTAACTCCTATTCTTCTATACTAATCCACCACTAATCGTTTTGAGTTCCAGAGTAGCGTGCTACTCACCAAAAAGCTCTTCGACTCCTCGTCAGGGGTAGTAAGCGCTATATAAATTCAATTACAATTCCATACAATTAAACATTTTTAGTAACACTATCATTATTTTTATTATTATATTGCAAACTCTTTCAAGGGGAACACCACAGTGGAAGATGTAAAGACCTGTTGTTTCTATATAGAGGTATTAACTTTAAGGAAGAACAATCTTTGTTCTGCTTCTTTGTTTGCCATCTTTTTTCTGCCACAAAGGACGTGGTGGTGCATTTATTTCATTTGTAATGCACCCACATGTTGCCTATGCCACTTTGCGGTGCATTAAGGAATGTTGGTATAGCACGGAAAGGTTTATTAGAGATCAGCTTACCTTACTCAAGAAGAACTTGGGGTGGGTGGGAAGTCAAATTGCAGGCTACCACTAGAATATGGGGTCCTCACACAACAAGTGGAGTTGGGAGGTAGTCCTGAATGAGTCTTATTATGGACTGATGCTTTCTTTGAAAATAGTTTTCTTCAAATATTTTTAAGAGGTGGGGGAGGTGTTTTTCTCTCTCCACTACTTCTTCTCAAAACGCTTAAAGTTTGCCTTGCGAGTGATGGTTTGTCTATGCAGAAAATATACTCCGCTATTTAATATTGCTCTTCTCTTCATAGATATAAATATAGATTTTAATTTAAAATGTATCATAAAAGGGCATGCTAGCAAATTTTGTTGGTTTTCAAGTTTGTTAGATGTTTTGGTAGAAAGCCTTTTGTTAATGACAAAAGAAAGGTTGCCGTCCCCTGACTTAATATGGCTGACATACTTTGACTTGTACCGTACTGTCAACGTGCTTTATTTAAAAGGGGAAACACGATGGCTGCTCTACTACCTAACTACAGCTAAGTAGTTAAGTCACGGCTGTGGTAGAGTCAGGCACAGTCTCACTAATTATCAGTGAGAGTCACATGAGCATTAGAGCATCCGGCCAACCCAAAAGATCCTTGACCTGGAACTAATGGGAGATTGCCTCCTTTCTGCCACCATTTGGAGTACGATCCGTGGAGTCCTATGCTGCAAGACGTGCTGTGTACCTCAGTGGTTAACTGTACCATATGGAGTCAAACTGGGAATGTGCGACTATCCCTTCACCAAAATAGGGAAACCACTGCTCATGAGATCAGTCAGTGAGCAAGTTAGATTCAGTCACAGACGACCTTTCCAGTCGGGATCTGGACAGAGTTTGTTTTTAAAATTCATATTGGCAGAAGTTGTGTTTGTAAAATTCCGTTGTTCTACTTTTACCCAGAAACAGGGTCCCTCCCTCTGTGTATCACTTAGAATGGTGTCAGATACCCTACTGTGTCAATAAAGCGATTAGAAACTTTAGTTTTAGTGCCTGCCTGTGTATGGAGTCTGTGGGGTGTCTCTGTCTGGGTGATGAGACCGGAGACTCGACCATTCTAATCTTTTCACCCAGACTTGACTTTTCAATGCCCCGATTCGGTGGCTTTGCATCTGGCCAGTTTAGTGCCCGCCGTATGGCCTTTTTTGTACCAAACCCCTTCTGACCACTGCTTTCTTTTTTGTATTCGGGCCCCCTCCTCGAGGCCCATTCTCCTCTTTCTTCAGACCACCGTCTACTCTATTCTTGTGCCGTGCTCCCGATGGTTAGTACTTTTGAAAAAAAAATATTGATTCTCCGCACACACAGGGAAGTAAAGTGGCGCGCTGCTGCTGCAGAAGGCACCTATTGTTAGCAAGGTCAGGGGCTTTCACAGCAACCTCTAATTATAACTCCCACCCCCTTCCCATAAACACACTCTTCCCGCCCACCCCGCGGCGCACACAATACAAAGCACGCGCTCGCGCACAGGTGACCGAGTCGGCACCTGAAAGACTCGGCCAATTCCTTTTCACAGTCGAGGCTGCGAGGGGACAACAGATAGGAAGGGCACGGGGCGTGGGTGGAGTGCTCAGAAGGGGGAGGGATGGGGGCTCGCAGGGCCCTATCATCCCTGAAAGGCTGTCCTCCACTTCAGGCACAGGTTGTTAATGGACAGGACTCATTTGTGGAGAGAAAGAGGTGCCGAGAGGAAAGCTTGGAAGCTGCCTCCTTGACGATCAATGACGAGACGCCGAAGTGAGGCTCGGTGAGGGGCCAGGCCTCTCGCGCCCACGTTTAGCACTTGTTTGCTGCTTTCTTCTCAGTTCTTGCATCTTCTTCCTGGGCCTTGATACCAGTATCAAATGATTCTACACAGGGATGCCGGTATCTCACTGTTGTGCACGCCATCGTCTTACTGGGCTGTGTATCATGAGTACAGCACATTAAAGATTTATTTTCACGCTTATTTTTTCAGACATATTTTTCTTCAGGACGGCTGTTACTGTGTTCCTTTAGCCTCTGAGGGGCTGTCTGAAAATGTGCTTTTAATCAACGTAGAAGCTGATGACATATTGATTCATTCACTGACATTCTGCTTTTCTAATTTGTGCCCATGTTACACACAGCACTCACTGCACTTTCGTTGTGATGTACTCAGTCTCACCATCATGCTTGGCTCTACTTAGCGGCGATTTTCGAACAACTGCTCTGCACCTGGAAGTTTGCACATTTTGTAGATCTTATCGAGGTCCTTTCGAACTCTTCTCATGAACAAGAGGTGTAGCTGCAATCTGAGTTTAGGTTTTTGTCTCGTGTATACTCATTTGAAGCAATGTATGTAGAAAACCTATAAAAGTCATGCAAATTAGTGAGGGATTATCAATAGTTCATTGCTAGTTGAGGAACATGCTGCTGCTCTTCATGACAATATCATACGTTGCTTGTTTTGCTCGATAAACGTGTGCAGACTCCAGCTAATCATAAGAGTGGCACGTGATATCTCCGACACCACATTCTCAACATTATTTGCCAATCCGTCTCATTTAAAGTGTATTTACGAGGACATTAGATGCAGGAAGCGCTGCTTCCCTTTTGTTGCCCATCCATCCGTCATGCCTGGTGTCGAGATCCACCCACGTTGAGAAAATAGGCAAGGAAACTACTCAATCAGTATGAACTGTCATCTTTTTTTAGATCATACACTGTAGTGCTCCTCTGTCGGTCTTGCACCATACCAGTTTGTAGCGTGCCTGCACACACTATTGTGCTTGCAGTGGAAAAACTGTGTTGAAATTCCTTTGTCACTTATCATTAGCTAACCCGATACATACCAAAGCTACAGACATTTTGGCAGGACCTTCTGTATGCATATTAGTAATGAATTAATTTACCAAACCTCAAAATTTCAAAAATATATGTTCCCTATATGGAACCTCTGGCTCAGAGGATGCGGCACAACCCAGCACTCTTCGGGATCAAGTTCGGTGGCTATGTCCATATAATCAGTCTATATGCGGACGATGTATTGATATCATTATCTAACCTGCGGAGTGCGCTGCCGGCATGCCTAGCAGACTTAGACATCTTTGCACGGGCAGCAGGGTTTAAGGTGAAAACCGATAAATCGTTAGCTCTCAATCTCTCCCTATTACGATCCACCCGGGAACATCTTCAAAGTCTAATTCCCATCCAGTGTGCGATGGACACGATCCCGTATCTAGGGATCCAGCTGGCTTCCTCTCTTACGAAAGTAGTTTCTATCAACTATGCACATCTGCAAAAGAAGATTCGCCAAGAAATCGGTCAATGGAAACATTACCCTCTCTCTTGGCTAGGCAAAATAGCGGCAGTCAAGATGACCATTTTACCTCAGATCCTCTATCTCTTTCGTACTATCCCTCTCCAGCCGCGTATAGGCTGGATACAGCAGACACAATCAGGACTTGCCCGGTTCATTTGGAACGGTCGGAAACCACGTATGAAGCAGACACTAACGACCCTCTCTCCGGAAGGAGGTGGACTTGAGATCCCTGACCTCCAGCTCTACTTCCAGGCGGCCCAACTGCGGCATCTGGTTGAGTGGAGTCATTGGGAATCGGAGAAACACTGGTTGTTTCAAGACCAGGCAGTAGCAGCGAGGCCCTTGCAGGAAATTCCCTTCTTACGTAAACACTACAGACTTCCTAGCCTGTACGCTTCATATATCACGCGAGTTCCCCTTGAAGTGCGGGACCTCACTAATATTAAGCATGAACTCACCACCTTCCCCTCTCCGCTCACCCCACTGATGGACAACCCAGATTTCTCCCCGGGCATGGACACGGTGGCTTTTGCAAGCTGGAGGCCTACTGGATGTCGATTTCTATACCATATGTATGACGCTGAAGGAGTCATCCCATTCCATCAATTTAAGCAAGAATACGGGCTTCCGGAGTCGGAGAGACTTAGGCACTTACAAGCTCGGCACTGGGCACTCAGTGATCGGGTCCACCCTGAGGCCGATAGACACCTTTTCCCCTACGAGCGGTGGCTTATTACGCGCACGTCCGATAAAAAGCTAATTTCCGACTTATACAAGATGCTACAAGCTAGACACGCACGCACCTACAATTCCAGCAGGGCGCGCTGGGAGAGGGAACTGGGCAGAACACTCAGTCATAAGGAGTGGAAGGGGATATATTATAGGGCCCGACATTCAGCTTATCACATGGGGCTCACTGAAACCCTCACAAAGGTAGTAACATTGGTATTACACCCCAGAACGTCTCCACTTCATGGACCATACGAGGGGAGTGACATGTTGGCGGGGCTGCGAGCATACAGGCACTTTGGTACACTTATTGTGGGAGTGTGAACATGTCCAGCCATACTGGACTCAGGTGATCGACAAAGTGAATAAACATTTCAACACTGAGATTCCACGTTTCCCAGCATACGTCTTGTTGGGTCTCCCAAATCCTCTGACTTACCCACTACGATCCCGTAGAGGCCGGCAAATGGCAATTGCGCTGGGATCAGCGATACAAAACATACTTACACACTGGCGCACCCCCCACTGTTCCGACCTTCACAGGCTGGCTATATCGCCTGTGACATGTTCTCGGAATGGAGAAGCTGACACTGACAATGGCAGGCGAGGGATCCAAGTATGGGGAGTTGTGGCAACCCTTTCTGGCGCTCCTGGCTTCCGAATTCCAAGAGGTCACCTGCCCCCGATACCTTCGCTTACTGCGCCTTGCTGACACACAACGGGTGGAGGGGTGATGGTGGTCCAACATGGGGGTTTGAGAGCCTAGGTGGTGGACATGGAACACGGGGGGTGTGGGAGGGGGACAGCTGGTGGGGGTGGAAGGCTTTTATTGTTCCTTTTTCCTGTTATTTATATCTTAAGCAGTGTTTCCTTTGCCTGGCCACGTGCCCATTGTTATGCTTATGCTCCTGACCTGACTTGTTCAGTCACATACCACACATCAGCAATGGGTTGATAGCTAAATCTACATGATTCTATTTGTGTGTTTTGAAATGTCAATAAAGAGATTTAAACCAGAAAAATAGATGTTCCATAAATTAATTTCAGAATTATGGGCCTTATTATGATGGCGGTCGGACGAACGTCCCACCGCTATCATTGAGAGATGGATTCCGGCTGACATGTAGTCGGCGGTTCCACCAGCCAAATTAGGATCCGGCTGCCAAACATGCTGTTTTCTATTGGGGCTTGTGCAGCGGCCCGCAGCACAAGCCACACTAGAAATAGGCATGTTCTAAACATCCATGCACCGTGTGGCAGGCACCATAACGTGCCTGGCACAGGGTCCATGGATGTATGAGGGCACCACATGTGCCCCCAAGCCCCTTAGCAGAGGCCGACAGGGGATGAGGGCCCTGCTAGGGGCCCACAAGTCTCTTTCTGTCTGACTGTCCATGACTGTCAGACCGCCATGTACAGGCCGAGGAAACAGATATGGTAATCCCTACAGCAGTGCTTGAGCAGTCATCACCCCTATTGTAGGGATTACCATCTGACTGCTGCCTTGAGCCTGTCGGAAAAGCAGCTGTCTGTCCCTACGACCGATGCCTCTGTCCAGCGGATCATAATCTGGCGGTCGGACCGCTTCTTTGGATGGCGGTAGGACTGCCACCGACGGGCTGCCTGTGGCGGTCTCACCACCATTGTAATGAGGCCCATAGCTTGGAGAATTGAGACACAAATTCTCAAAAATAACTGAAACCAATCTTTTCATGCTTTCTAGCTAATTAAATCCCCAAAATCTACTAGTGACCGATTATTATAGAAATAGAGCATACATGAGTAATACAATTATATAGAGTACTCTACACTGAAGTGTATATAATGTATTCTAAGTCTACATTTAAATCATGAAAGAATAGTTGTCATGCAGGGGCCAAATGGCTTAATTCAAGGTACAAGGGAAAGTTCCAATGCACGTCTAACCCGGGCAGGAAAAAGTAACACCACATGAACTGCAAAATAGGTAATGTTTGTGACAATCCTGGCACAAGAAGAGGAATTTTGTATAATTTGAGAGATTAGTAATGGAGACTATAAAATCTAGAGGGCCAGATTCAAGAATTAAATTTATTTTAACCATGATTTATATTAAGACTGTACCCATGTGGAAACACCAAATACCAGAGAAAATATAAACTTTGGTTCCATAACCACAAAATTCTATATTAATTGGTGAAATCCTAAAACGTAAATTTTTTCGACTGGATAAAGCCAGACTTTATGTACGTCATTATACATGTGTGCCCATGCAGCACTGGTAAAGACACATGAGGGCAAATAAAATACAGCATGCTTTGACCTCAATATATCCTAGGCGCCTGGGAATTGAGATGTCAAAAAGCACACAACTGTGGATACACCCTCACTACTAACAATTGAACAGTTCTTTTAGACGCATAGACAAAGATGACAAGAAACTGCCTGAAGAAAAAAATCTGAAAATATAGAAAATAAAGAACGATTTAATGAAGCAAGCCCAAAACGTGAAATGGTAGCAACAGGGGACTGAAGGTAGCAGTAAATGTATTATATATCAAGTAAACATAATTGTAGCTTAGCGATCTGAACCTGTGATCCTCACTAAGGGGTTGTTTTATGCCTGAGGCCATGAAGTCTTGGTGACTTGACACAGCCCAATTGTACGGCTGAGTTATCATGAAAGGGAGAGTAGACGTCTTACAATAGTGACAGATAATGCATGCTTCAATGTCCTTTAGAAGAATCATTGTAAATTGTTCCACTTTAAGGTCAATTTGAGGAGCTAGCAAAGGTAAAATGAATAGCATGTTAACTTTCAGTAAAACTATTTCACTCGTAACAATATTGCTAACGCTTGAACTACACTTTGTGAATGAATTATTATTTTGAGAATAGAATTTGTCTCCTTGTGACTGCTTCAAAACCATTCAGGACACTGTGAATACTTTTAACTATAAAAATAAGAACACAATTAAAAAATATACTGTTGTACCAGAGTCCGTAGCACGTGTTAATGTTGTATGCAGTGTCGTAAACTAATTGTCAGTTTTAGAAACCTCTCTTTTTTGCCAAGATACACAGTAAGGAAGCATCCAAAACAAACTACTTGATCTGCCTAGTCTTTCCAGTCGACTACCAGTTGTAAGTTAATTGAACACGTTGTCCTCACTGACCATATGCTTTTGGAAATGTTTTTTTTATGGCCCAACACTTTTTTGTGTTGAATCATCTATTTACAGTTAGGGTAAATCTATAAATACAGTGAATATCTTAAAATGTCATCTTCAACAATTATACAACAATAATGCAGGTGTGGTTCTATAATTAGCAACTAACCCCCCATATTAATTGCTAAGAACAAATGTTAAAACATTTGATTTTAATACTTCAAATATATTATAGGCATTCAGAAGGTGCGCAATTACACTGAGACTCAACTGTAACTAAATAATAAATAGAAAATAACCGAATAACTAAGAAACAGGAAAGAGAATCCAACAAACAATTGAGAAAGAAAAAAGGCGACAGAGGGAAGAAGAACATAAATGGAAAAGACAGTATTACAATATACATATTACAGTATATTACAAACTGTCCGTTACCCTTCAGTAGTATTTATTATTATAATATACTGTTCGAGACATGTGGGCTGTAGATACACGTGATTTACATACTCCTGCCATCTAGTGTTGGGTCTGAATGTTTGTAACTTGTTTTTCTTTGAAGATGTCTTTTCCTAGTCACGAGGTAAGATGACTACTCCTTTTGGTAATAGTGCGAATGGGCATCGATTCCATTGTTAGATTGTTTTTATCCGCCATCGGATTTGGACGTGTATTGCTGCGCTCTGGTTTGAAACCATTCTTCGGGTTCCCCTCGGTGCGTAATCCACTGTACCCTCAACGGTATTGTTTTTGTACGCGTTTTCACCTCTCCGCGTATCATTTCTGTCAACAAAATCTACTTTTCGATCGGAAGCTTTGTGGACGGCTCTCCCTCGCGAAACTGACACCGTTCAAATTCTGTCCTCAGTGCCACACAAAGTATCCGCGCACTGACTCACACCAGGTGTGTAACTTATGCTTGTCTTTGGAGCACAAGGAAGAAGACTGCGACGCTTACAGATCTTTTGGGTCGACAAAAACTCTCCGCGATTGTCAGGCTCGATGTAGAGAGATGCAGCGTCAAAGCATTAAAGACACATCGGATATCTAAGGTGAAGAGTCCGAGCAAGAAGATATTGGTTTATCAGCGGCGGAGGAGGAAGAGGCCTTTTCCGTGTCAGAGTTGGATTCCGAACTTCAGATAGACCACGACGCCGAAGAAATTCCACAGGGACAAGGTGATGTAAGTAAAGAAAGACCCTTATCCCCGTCAATTAACTCACAAAAACCCTAAGGCTTCAGCACCACCTCTGCCCTCTGGCCCAGGTCGGCACAAAGACGACGTTTCCGACGCCCTGCTATTCGGCTCGGCTCCAAAACACACAGCCAAGCCTTCTGGCTCGGGACTGAGTCGCCACAAAGCCTCTTCAGAGCCAAAATCCTCCGCTTCAAGGTCCCAAATCTGCCTCGGAGCTGAAATCCTCCATGCGGAAAAATAAACCTCCTTTGGAACCGAAATCTTTCACACCCAAAGGCCAGACCATATTGGCTCAGAAACCAAAAGATGTCCCTGTAGATCCTAATGTAGACACTGTTCCACCAAAAATGGATCCCAAACAGCAGAAACTTCCTGATGAGGACACTCATGAAACGATCCCTTTAAAAAAGACGTCTTTTGGTACCCGCCCTTTTCATCCGACACCACCATCCCCTCCCCCACCCTCTTCCCCACTTTAAATCCTTTGCACATCACACCTCAGGATACTCCACAGTCACACCATGACGGGGACTATATTGATGTGGGGGACACGCATTCACCAGTAGATCTATTGAAGGATTAAACAATTGACCCTCCATTAGACAACGACCCAGATCTTTACCCTGACAAGCCATCTCTACCTGATGACAATGTATCTTATCAGGAACTCAAGAACTCATTGTCAGGGCTGCAGAATACCATGGGGTGGTACTACACAAAAAATCCTGTGAACAGGATTTTTTGTTTGAGATATTAGGATCCATACACAGGTCAACACAAACACTCCCTATGCTTAGGGTATGATGAGACACACTGACAAAACTTTTAAATATCCTGTGCATGCACGTATCTTAACACCTAGAGTTGACAAAAAATATAAAGCCTCTCCAACAGATCCAATATTTATTAAGGGCCAGTTGCCACTAGACTCACTGTTAGTGTCCAATGCTAGCAAACAAGTTAATTCCCAAACCTCAGGGACGCTCCTCCCCCAGACAAAGAATCCAAGCTAAAAGACGCTTATGGCAAATACATTAATGCTCAAGCTGCCAATCACTGGCACGTTGCAAACATGCCGGTTTAAGCCCGAAGTCCAACAATTTATTTTAAATACACCATTTGATAAAGAACATCTCTTTGGTCCTGAGTTCGACCAGGCGCTTGAAAAAATGAAAAAGGACAGTAAAGTCGCTAAGTTCATGGGACCGCTACAGACAGAGGCTCCTTTCGTCGCTCATCTTACCGAGCAGGGTCCAAAACCACACCCTCGGACCACAATACCTCCTCTTACAAAGGGAATAACCAATTCTCTTTCTCAAGAGGGTTTTTTCAAGGAGGATATAGAGGGATCAACTCTAAAGGCAGGGGTAAGGGCACCACAACCCGTAGCTCCCCTTCTCCTAATAAGCAGTGACTTCCCCACACTTCCCTCCGACCATTCCACACCCATCAGAGGAAGACTACAACAGTTTCTCCCCGTTTAGCAATCTATAACAACCAACAAATGGGTGATCGGATTTATCCAACATGGTTATTGCCTGGAGTTTACCACTAATCTTCCAAACATTCCGCCTCGCTCTCACAAGTTGTCTCCAGACCATTTGCAGGTGCTCAAACAGGAAGTGCAATCTCTCTTAGCAAAAGAAGCCATATAACCAGTTCTATTGCAGTATCAAGGTTCAGGGGTCTACTCTCTCTATTATCTGATTCCCGTAAAGGACGGCTCCTTAAGACCTATTCTAGATCTCAGAGAGTTAAACCGATACATACTATCAGAGCACTTTCACATGGTAACCCTTCAACAAGTACTTCCACTTTTACAAAAGGGAGATTTTATGTCTACCCTAGACTTAAAAGACGCATATTTTCATGTTCCAATTCATCCAACTCATTGCAAATACCTCAGATTTGTGAAAGCAGGCAAACATTACGAATTCAAAGTACTTCCATTTGGAGTGACTACTGCTCCCAGAGTATTTACCAAATGCCTGGCAGTAGTTGCAGCTCATCTCAGAAGACAACATATTCTTGTTTTCCCCTACCTAGATGACTGACTCATGAAAGCCAGCACTTATCAAAACTGTCTCCGGCACACTCAGACCACAATAGACCTACTTCATCAACTTGGCTTTACAGGCAATGCCCAAAAATCTCACCTGCATTCTTCATAGATGCAATCTTACCTATGAGACACTCTAGACACTATCAAAGCTCTAGCCTCTCCCAATGTAGCCAGAATTCACAACATTCAGGCTATGATACTATAGTTTCAATCCAGCCAAACATTACCAGCCAGAGTGTTCATGCAACTGCTGGGAATGATGGGGTCTTGCATTGCAATTGTACCACATCCAAGACTCCACATGCGTCCTCTACAAGAGTGCTTAGCACGTCAGTGGAATCAATCGCAGGGTCAATTAACCGATCTAGTGTTGGTAGAAAGCCGCAGCCATCGGTCTCCGCAATGGTGGAACTCACAAAATGTATCAAGAGGACAGCCTTTCATCGACCCTATTCCACAGATTGTGCTCACAGCAGACGCATCTCTGACAGGTTGGGGTGCCCATCTCCAAAACTACAAAATACAAGGCCTGTGGCGCAACAAGCACTAAAGCCTCCACAACAACTATCTAGAGCTTCTAGCAGTGTTTCTAGCGCTCAAAGCTTTTCAAACTCACCTCATAGGCAAAGCTGCCCTAGTCTGGATGGACAATATGACAGCAATGTACTTAGTACCAAAACAGGGGAAGACACACTCTCTCCAGCTGTCATGCATCTCTCAAGCCATTTGAAATTAGACAATCCATCACAGGATTTATCTTCTGGCAGAACACCTTCCAGGGCTAAACACCCAAACTGTCGACCTACTCAACAGAAAGAGGCAGCAAATTCATGAGTGGGAACTTCATCCTCAAGTTCTCCTTCCATTCTTCCAACAATGCCATACTTCCAACAATGGGGATTCCCACAATTGGACTTGTTCGCCGAAGTCGACAACGCAAAATGCCCAAACTTCGGCTCCAGGTTCCCACACCCGCTCTCAAAGGGCAATGCCCTATGGATGAACTGGTCAAGGATTTTTGCCTACGCTTTTCCGCCTCTCCAACTCATCCTGTGTCTAGCTCAGAAGCTCAGGCAAACATCCCTTACACTAATCCCAGAGGCTCCCACATGGGCCCGGCAACCATGGTACACCACCCTGTTGGAGCTGCCAGTAGTTCCACATCAAAAGCAGCATCTCACCTCCAGGCTTCTTACGCAGAAAAATTTGATATCCAAATCCCAAAGAACTAAACTTAGCAACCTGGCTCTTGAAGTCATAGAGTTTGGTTATTTAAATCTACCACCAGACTGTATGAATATTCTAAAAGAAGCAAGAAAGCCTATTACCAGAGCTTGCTATGCAGCAAAGTGGAAAAGATTTCTTGTCTACTGTAATAACAACAAACCCAATCCTCTAGATGCTTCCATACAAAATATTATCTGTTACCTATTACACTTACAGCAAACTGGACAGGCTTATACATCTATTCATTTGCACCTGGCAGTGGTATCTGCCTATTTGCAGAACAGGCACGATGTATCACTATTTAAAGTTCCAGTAATCAAAGCCTTTATGGAAGGGTTTAAAAGGGTAATACCACCAATAATTCCCCAACGCCAGTATGGAATCTTAACATTGTCATTACAAGGCTTATGGGTCCACCTTTTGAACCATTGCACAATTGTCCTTTGCAGTTTCTTTCATGGTAAGTTGCTTTCCTCATTGCAGTCACTTCATTAAGAAGAGTTGGTGAGCTACAGGCATTAACCTTGGAAGAACTCTTCTTTCAGCTCCACAAAGACAGGGTAGTTCTTTGCACCAACCCTAAATTCCTTCCCAAAGTGGTTTCTGCTTTTCATATAAACGAATCAGTTGAGTTACCTGTTTTTTCCCCCAACCTGATTCTGCAGCAGAACGAGCTCTTCACACACTTGATGTCAAAAGAGCTTTATTGTACTAAATAGATAGAACCGAAGATTTTCACAAAATAACCGTTTGTTGGGTTTGCTCCACCTCACAAAGACAATCAATCCCATCTCTAAATACGACATTTCAAGATGGCTTGTTAAATGCATTCAAACATGCTATGCAAAAGCTAAAAGAACTTTATTCATACCCCTAGAGCGCATTCCACTCGCAAAATAGGGGCTACTATGGCCTTTTTAGGTAACATTCCTCAAGCTGCCATATGTAAGGCAGCTACATGGTCCACACCACACCCATTTACCAAACACTACTGTGTAGATGTGTTAGCACGCCAACAAGCTAATGTAGGCCAAGCAGTACTTAAAACACTGTTTCAAACAACTGCAACATCTACAGGGAGTATACTGCTTTGTAGTCTATGCAAAGCTTGTGTCTCTACAGCACACATAACTCAAACAGATTATGTTACTTACCCAGTAAATATCTGTTCTTGGCATGTAGAGCTGTAGATTCACATGCGCCCACCCGCTTCTCCAGGCACCTATAGTGTTTGCAGTTCGTCATTATATATTTATACGCAGGGACATCTCTATACTACACTTACTTACTCTATTCTCACCCT
This sequence comes from Triturus cristatus, assembly GCF_964204655.1. Lineage (NCBI taxonomy): Eukaryota > Metazoa > Chordata > Amphibia > Caudata > Salamandridae > Triturus > Triturus cristatus. The sequence goes on from NC_140595.1 coordinate 58,453,886, forward strand.
CTTGCGGTAAACAATCTAACAATAGAGTTGATGCCCATGCGCACTATCACTGAAAGGAAGAGTAACCTTATCTCGTGATTAGGAAAATACTTCTTCTAAGAAAAACAAGTTGCAGACATCCAGACCCAACACTAGATGGCAGGAGTATGCAAAGCATGTGAATCTACAGCTCTACATGCCAAGAACAGATGCTTACTGGGTAGGTAGCATAATCCTTCTCGATTTCAGCTTGGTTTTATTTGGTTTATGATACTTGTCAAGAAAATACTTATATGGGGTGAAAGGGTAATCAACCCACAATTCTCTTCACCGCCTCCTGTAAGAATTTGGGTTGTTAGTTGAGAGAAGTGGAAGCCCCAGTCAGGCAAAAACCACAATCCTTGTCAGGGTGAGTAAAAAAAAAGTCACAAATTTAACCTGTACTTCATTAACCCTTGGTTAGCTTGGCACAAAGCAGTCAGGCTTAACTTAAAGGCAATGTGTAAAATATTTATACAGCACACAAACAGTAATAAAGTAAAAATACAACACAAAAAAAATCCTAAACCAATTTAGGAAAATAGAGTCAATTTTTATAAATAAAACAGCACCAACATGAACAAAATCCAATCAGTAGAAACAGAGATGTTGACTGTTAAAGATGTTAGTGAAAATAGTGCCTATAAGTAGAAAGTGCCACTCGCTGTTAACTTGTCGAGCCGCACCAGGGGAAAGTCACAAGATCAAGCCAATTGTGACATAGTGCGGGCCGGATACAGGGGCTAAGTTAGTCTCGCTGAAGAGTTACCTTCTCAAGTCTGATGGCAAGAGTTCCATACATGCTGGAGTAGGCTGTGAGGAGAAGGCTTTTGGTGCAAGGATCAGGTCGAACAACATAGATGGCTGTTGCTCTAGCGCGAAGAGCTGATCGGTGCTGGAGCCTTACGTTGGCTGATAGACGCAGTCGGTCGCTGTCGGCGTGAATAGCAGGTCTGACCAAAGCTTCACTTTGACTAGTGTCATGGGTGGCAGAATTTTGGACACAAATGGGCCAGTTCGCAGTCGAGAAGAGCCCAAACGTCAGGATTTTCATCTTTTTCTTTAGGAAGAGTTCTCACTGATGACAGCCAAGGGCCCAGGACCTCGGGGAGCCCCTCTTGAGAATCAGTACTCACTCCAGCCTAGGCCAACGGCAGGGCTTAGGCAAGTCCAGTTGCAGCTGGTCAGCTAGGCAGTTGTAGTGAGGCTTCTGGAAGCTTCTTGTGTCCCTGTAGCACGGATGTATGTCGTTACAACGCACACTTTTACAACGCATGCACTTACAACGCATTTTTTACAACGCACAATCCATTACAACGCATGACATTACAACGCAGGAAACTACAACGCATTTTTAAAAACTACCTTTACAACGCATTTCCATTACAACGCATACTACCTTTACAACGCATACCATTACAACGCATAATATTAAATTGCATTTAAGGTAAGTATTAGATAGTATAGGGGTAAAAATTACTATTCTAACTCCAGGGGGTGCAACAGTAGGGTAAGTGTTGGATAGTATAGGGTTAAAAATTACTATTCTAACTCCAGGGGGTGCAACAGTAGGGTAAATGTTGGATAGTATAGGGGTAAAAATTACTATTCTAACTCCAGGGGGTGCAACAGTAGGGAAAGTGTTGGATAGTATAGGGGTAAAAATTACTATTCTAACTCCAGGGGGTGCAACAGTAGGGTAAGTGTTGGATAGTATAGGGGTAAAAATTACTATTCTAACTCCAGGGGGTGCAACAGTAGGGTAAGTGTTGGATAGTATAGGGGTAAAAATTACTATTCTAACTCCAGGGGGTGCAACAGTAGGGTAAGTGTTGGATAGTATAGGGGTAAAAATTACTATTCTAACTCCAGGGGGTGCAACAGTAGAGTAAGTGTTGGATAGTATAGGGGTAAAAATTACTATTCTAACTCCAGGGGGTGCAACAGTAGGGTAAGTGTTGGATAGTATAGGGGTAAAAATTACTATTCTAACTCCAGGGGGTGCAACAGTAGGGTAAGTGTTGGATAGTATAGGGGTAAAAATGACTATTCTAACTCCAGGGGGTGCAACAGTAGAGTAAGTGTTGGATAGTATAGGGGTAAAAATTACTATTCTAACTCCAGGGGGTGCAACAGTAGGGTAAGTGTTGGATAGTATAGGGGTAAAAATTACTATATTATGCGTTGTAATGGTATGCGTTGTAATGGTAGTATGCGTTGTAATGGAATGCGTTGTAAAGGTAGTTTTTAAAAATGCGTTGTAGTGTCATGCGTTGTAATGTCATGCGTTGTAATGGATTGTGCGTTGTAAAAAATGCGTTGTAAGTGTAGTGCGTTGTAAAAGTTGCGTTGTAAAGGTTGTTCCCCCTGTAGCACACATAGAAGGTAAGCCCACTGACCATTGGAGTCACTATGTGTAGCCTGGGGTCAAGGTAGGCAGATCCAGAGTTTCTTCTTCAGATAGCAGCAGGGTAGTCCTTCTGGCAGTAGGCAGTCCTTCTAAATCTTCCACAGGTTCAAGAATGTTCTAAAGTGTGGTTCTGAAGGTCCTCTTTTTATACCTGGTGCCAGCAATTGTGTGGAGGAATTACCTAACCTACCCCTAAAACTAGATCTGGTCGGTTCTTTCACTTACCCTGCTCCAGGCTCCAAGGCTCCAAACTTCTTTGTCTTTATCATTTTGAAGGACTACAGCCTTTCAGCCCTATGGGGCCCTTCTATTTCCAAAGATATTAATAGAATAACTACATGTATAACTTAGACCCCACCAGTGCTTAATTTGTAAAATAATAAGTTACTCTAGGCAATTCCAGAAGGGAAACATGGGTCGAGAAGGAAAAGATGCAGGCCATCATCAATGACAAACTACAGGCACCTCCTTTGACATCTCTCAGAGTTTTAATATCCAAACATCTACAGTAGTTAAAGGAAATAACAATGGACCAATGGGTATTGGATCTCATTCAATTCAGCCATACACTGGAATTCATTAAAAAATCTCCTCCGACCCCACCCCAGAAGGCCCCACAAAAACATCTGCATCTTCTCAGCTTGGAAGACAACACCATGCTCAAGAGAAAGGCCATAGAAGGAGTTCGTACGAGCCAGAAGGGTAAATGTTTTTATTCCTGTTTTTTCTTGGTCTGGAAGAAGTCAGGGGAGTGGAGACCAATCCTGAATCTAAGAAACCTAAACACCTATCTCAGGAAACAGATGTTCTGCATGGTGACTGACCCCTCAGGAATCAGGATATCCTACAACTTGTAATCCAAAGAGATTATATGACTACATTAGCTCTCTAAGAAGTATATTTTAATGCTCCGATTCACCCATGACATCGAATATTTCTCAGATTCATAGTGGCCGGCAGCCATTATCAGTTCAAGGTCCTCCCATTGGGCCTCAAATCCACCCCTCACATTTTCACAATGGACTTGGCATCATTAGCAGCTTTCTTAAGGCAGGAAGAACACCAAGTATTTCTGTACCTCGACCACTGGCTAGTGAAGGCACCTTCTCGCCATGCTGCACCTTTTCAACAAACTGGACCTTACACTAAATCCGCAAAAATCTCCAGCCATCCAAAAGAATAACATTCTATTGAGCTACGCTGGATACAGTGCTCAAAAAAGCATATCCCACACCAGAAAGACAAATGTGATTGCTAAGTTTGGCACAATTAGTGCAAAGAAAAAAGTCACTTTCCATTCGCCTTTACAAATGCCTGCTAGGAATGATGTCATCTTGCATTCCCTTGGTCCCATTATGCCACCTCCGAATGCGATAGCTACAGGAAGAGTTGGACAGGCAGGCATTCAGACTACAGGCTTTTTTTGACGATATCCTCCATGTCACCCTGGGGATGATCGCAGCTCTGTCCTAGTGGACTTGAGAGACATATCTTTCCATAGGCCTGACTTTCATACTCCAGGCTTCTCCGTTGGTCATCATTACAAATGCTTCCTCAGAGGGTTAGGGCATTAAGACTAATGGGGTTACTCAGTATCCTGAAGAACCTGGGAAATCTAGTGGTATGTAACAACAATTGGTTCTGTAGGGGGTACATTATTTCTTTTACAAAAATGTATTTAATCGTTTCACGATATATGATTGACCATATACCGTACCTAATTTCCTTTCTTGTTGGTGTCATTTTGTTTTTCATTTGGTAATTTGATGCTTTGTACAATGTATTTGTCAAAATCCTAGTGATACAGGATATTAAATATTTTTTGTGAAAGAATCAGAGGGTTGAGGACCTGCAAGTCAGTGGCAAATGGGACCCCTCTCAGCTGCTACTACCCATCAATCTGCTAGAAATCAAATCAGTCCATCTAGCCTTGCAAGCCTTCCTTCCCAGGATATGAAATTCTGCCATGCTCATCCACACAGACAACACCACAACCATGCACTATATCAACAAACAGGGTGGAATGAGATCTCAAGTGCTCTCCCAAGAGGCACAAAAGATTTGGGAATGGTTGATCTGTCACAAGGTGAATCTGAAGGCAGAACATGTCCCTGGGAAGCAAAACGTCATAGCAGACATTCTGAGCAGAATGAAAAGCATGTGTCATGAGTGAGAGTTCAATCAGGCCATCCTGTAAGAAATTTTCCACCTATGGGGCAGTCCGAATCTAGACTGGTTCGCTACAATACAGAATGAAATGCTGGTTCTACACAGGCTGGCATCCACAAAAAAGATTGTGGGGGAATGCGTTTTCGATTGCATGTTCCGTAATCTTTGTCTACGCTTTTCCTTCGATTCCTCTCCTCCCAAAAGTTCTCAGGTAGATAAAAACAGAACCCTGCAGGATCATACTCATAGGTGTGAAGTAGCCACGCCAACATTGGTTTACCAAGTAACTTCTCCTCTCAGAGAGACAGCATGTGCAACTGCAGCTACTTCAGTCTCTACTAACAATGAGCCAGGGCCAAGTACTACACCCGGATCCCAAATCCATGCACTTTTCAGCTTGTCTCCTGAATTCAATGAAATTGCACATCTAAAGATTCCAGGAGAATGCAGGGACATCTTAGCCAGAGCTTGTGCAGATAGTACAAATAAGACTATGCCAACACACACAGGAGGGGAGAGAGGTACAACTCCTCTTCTATCCTCTCAAATTTAAACAACTGTACCAACACACAAAAGAAAAGGAGGAATATGAATAATTTCAAAGATCAGGAGCAGTATTTAGGAAGACGCAAAGTTTCTTTAAAATGCCCTCACCCACTAACAGTGGCATGCTTCATCACAGGGCTGCTACAACATCCCAGCGTGGAGCAACGCCTGGGATGGAGCAAAGGAAAGGAGAAGAACAATACAAACACAAATCCTGGGATCCATGCAGCACAACACAACAACAAGAAATGGATTTAAAACTATCTCAGGGATGCCCTAATCTATCTTTATTCAATGGCTCCCCAGATAGGGTTAACAAAAAGGGGAATAAATCCTAAGGGATGACCCGGGGGTAATTATTGCCCCTTCATCCCTCTATACTGTTCATTTAGTTAACATGTTTTGGCCGTTGTTCATCGTCCCACAAGGGGTCGTTCAGCCTTCCTCTGGACTTAAGTTCCCACTTATTTTAGTCCCCATAAGAAATTAAATATTCATTAGTAGGATATATTAATCCCAATATATTGACCTTATGTGTCGCTTTCTCTGATCACACACTCGGGATTCCTAAATTGACAAACCTCATCAATAAGTACATCACAAAGCGTCTTTCTATAACACAACACAGAACAATGTCTGCTTTATCAACACACATTTTTGCACGTATATTGTCATGCATATTATATACTCAATCGTATCCGTTTTCTGCCTACTTTCATGGGCAGACCACCACCACTAATAAGTAACACTCCAAGGTTAAAGTGCAATTAAAATAGCGATGGGGACACTGAACATGTCGCTTACCAAGTTTTCCCATGTGTATCACTGTAGCTGGAGTGCAAGCGGGAGTGTCTCCCTGTAATCACACTTTGTAGCGTAGGGTAAAAAGACACACACCCATTAGCACATTCCTATACCCACAAGTCACCTCAAGCTATACAGCTCTGAGCTGTATAGCACAATCAAAACTCTTGTTGTATCTACAAGCCACTTCCTTCAGTATTTGTTATCTATTATTTTTTAAGAAAGATGCATAAGCCAGGAATAACCAGACAGCTATATCCGTAAAAGGGATTCCCACTCCCGTGGTACTCACATCATCAAGGGAAGGACACCAATGGATTGTGCCTCTCGCTGCTCCGTGTAGGTGCAGAGGCTCTCCTTCAACCTCCATTAAGTATGAGAGAATGATTATGGTGAGCGGCATTGCACTTCTGGTGGCATGGATGTCCGGTCATGTGATCGGACAGCCACTGGAGCACTAACTCACCAACTCATTAGTGTTAATCTCCTCGCTCTATTGAGACCCATGTTCGGCAGCCCGGCCAAAAAAGAAATAAACTGATAAAGCCCCTTGTGGCACTGAATACCAGCACTCGCTTGTCCCTAATATCATATTGCATCACACTACCGATGTCCTACGCAGTCTAAGTTACATGAACGCTGACGGTTAGTGACGAAACGGAGAGACCTGCCTCAAATGCTGAGGTACAGCGTCATCCTGCTCCTGAACAGTCCCACTTGCGGCACCATGTTGAGGAAAGGCATCGTGTCCCGTTTCTCCCAAGGAGGAGTGCTGAGACCCAGTTTACCTGCCACGACAAGTAGAAAAAACAATTGTAATTGGTCACATCTTCTCTCCATTCCAACCAAAGGTAGATAGTCACTGCTCCACTCTCTTAAACCATCTCTTACCGATAAGTCAGAGTTGGCAAAAGGAACCCATGAGGGATCTTATCCCTAGGAAGTATCTAAAACCCTTATCCTCCTAAAAAGGTATCTTTGTAGCATGTGAATTTGTCCTTATGTTACTTCTACAGAAATACACTAGTCTTGCATTATGATGTATGTATCTGTAATAGATACAGAAGGGATACCCTCACCCATTGCTGATTCATATGTTTGTGCCAACCGTGGAGCTAAAAGTGCAGAGAAGGTACTATAAAACACCAGAAGGAGTCCATCGGGACCTGGAATTCTTTTGGTACCAATGAATGACCTAATGGCTTCTTTTATTTCAGTAGCAGTAATAGGAAGACCCAAGTCTTGGCTCTTGTCCCAAGTAACCTTCAGCAGGGAGACGTCTGTCAAGAAAGCTTACTTACTCCAGTATTGGAACTTTCATAGATTCCCATAGCTTGTATCATTCCCAGTCGTCGGAATGGGAGTCTCGGTAAATAAAAATAACATAGCAGTAGGTACAAAAAAAGAAGAAAAGGCCTAGGCCTCATCACATTTTGTAGCATATCCACCTCTTTCTGTAAAAGAGACCAAAATAATGCAACAACCAATCAGAATAGCCTCACCCCACAGAACCTTCCTGAGAGAACCTCAGAGCCTCAGATTTTCTACCGCACGTTGTGCTTAGGGAGTCTCCTTTGAGCTCTGCTCATTTCAACTCTATTCTACTGTTTTTCATTCAGAATTGTTTGATATTTCTTTTGGAATGTCTGACAAGGAGAAAAAAGCCCTTTTTAAGGCTTGTTCCACCTGTGGCAAGAAAAGGTTGTATGTGGAGGACAGGCATAAAGACTGCATCTACTGCCTGTATCCGGACCACAAGGCACCGGACTGCAAGATATGCCGCACCTTTTCCACAAAGACTCTCAGGGACTGTGAGGGTCGCCTTCTCACCTGGCTCCACAAGCTGAAGTCAAGAAAGGAAACACTGTCAAGCGACAGCGAAGATTCGTCATCTGACACTTCGTCCAGAAGGTCAGTGAAGAGGGGTAGGGCTTCCCCTTCACCATCTACAGACCGTCACACAAAGGCCTCGAAAAAGACCCCCCGTGAGTCTGAGAGCCGGAGTCCTAGCGAATCTCCTCACCATGGTGCAAAGGAGAGGGAAGGACTACCTTCAGCAGGAGCAGTGGCAAAGACTGATAAACCTTTTAAAAAGCCTTCTTCTCTGTCATCTGAGAAGTCTGACAAGAATAGTCAATCGTCGACGATGCTGCGAAAGACTCCGCCGACGAAGGTTTCAAAGGTACAAGTTAAAACAGTGCCACCGTCGACGGGCTCCCCCTTCACCATCTACAGACCGTCACGCAAAGGCCTAAAGAAAGACCCCCCGTGAGTCTGAGAGCCGGAGTCCTAGCGAATCTCCTCACCATGGTACAAGTTAAAACAGTGCCACCGTCGACGGGCTCGTCGACGGTACCTTCAAGTCTCCATCCGTCGACACTGATGTCGACGGGCTCGTCGACGACGATGACAATTCCTTCAACGTCGACAAAGGTGTCGGCGAACGTGTCGACGGCGATAGCTGCAACGACGATGACATCGACGAGAGCTTTGACAATGACGACGACGACAGCGGGAGTGTCGACGGTCTCGTCGACGACACCCATCTCATCGTCGACGATATGCTCGTCGTTGGTGGGTCTTCCGCCTCGATGGCAAATCTTTTGATTAGAGTGGCGAATGCATTGTCAATACTTGGCAGAAATGATCGTCAGATGTGGTGTGACCTCTCACCATATCTAGACCAGCTGCCTCAGGAAAACAAAGTGGAAGCAAAGAAAATCTTGCAGGAGGGAGAGGTCACATCAGCTGAGATTATTGACTGCGCAATGAACATTGCCACGACGGCTTTCCGTTCGCTTGCAGGCGCAGCTGTCCTTCGTTGCCAAGGCTGGCTGAGGGCGACATGGTTCCGGCCGGAGGTCCAGAACAAAATCCTGGACCTTTCGTTTGATGGAGAGGCATTATTCGGTAAACATATTGATCATGCCCTCCAAAACATCAAAAAGGATACGGAGACAGCGAGATCCTTAGGAACCCTACAATATCGGAAGGTTCCTTTCCGTGGAGCCAGAGGAAGGAGTACTATGACCTACAGGGGTTCATACCAGCAGCAACGGTATCCTTCATATAATTCAGCGCCTCAGTCTTATCGTCCATCTTACTATCAAAGACAAGGCCAGACCTCTTCTTTCTCTAGGTCTAACTCTAGAGGGAAACAGAATCGCCAGGGGCGTGACACCTCTAAGCGAAAATAGCGGCGTACTGGCTCTTCCTGCTGAATCCCCCTCCACGGCAACATCTGTGGTGGGCAGGGTATCTCAATACCTCCACAACTGGCGACGGATTACATCAGACCGTTGGGTACTCAACATCATTCAATGTGGCCATACGCTGGAATTTGTACATTTTCCACCTTCCAAGCCCCCTGCCGCCATGCCTTCGAAACATTTGCGTCTTCTGCGGCTCGAAGTTAATCAGATGCTCCTCAAAGGGGCTGTAGAGCCGGTCCCTTTTTCTCAGAAGGGAGAGGGTTTCTACTCCAGATTTTTTCTGATCAAGAAGACGCTGGAGAAGTGGCGCCCCATTTTAGATCTCAGGGAGCTAAACACCTATCTCATAAAACAATCCTTTCGGATGGTGTCTCTCCAGGACATTTTACGTCTACTCAACCCTGGGAATTTTATGGCCACTCTCGATCTCGTGGATGCCTATTTTCACATACCCATTCATCCTGCCCACAGGAGGTTTCTACGGTTTACAGTAGGCAAGAGCCACTTTCAGTTGAAGGTTCTACCTTTTGGACTTCGATCTGCTCCGAGGATCTTTACCAAGGTGCTAGCGCCGGTGGCAGCCTTCCTCAGGAAGCAGCATTTTCAAATCTTTCCCTACCTAGACGATTGGTTGCTGAAGGCCCCATCTAGACAGACAGCGGATGCATGTAGGCGTCTGTTCAGCAATCTGGGCCTGATTCTCAACAGGAAGAAGTCATCTCTCTGTCCGTCCAAGGAAGCACGATTCCTAGGAGCCATTCTGGACACGTCTCTCAACAAGGCTTCTCCATCCCTCGAAAGGCTAGAGAAACTGATGTCCATGGCTCAGCTGTTGAGAAGAAGAAATTATCTTTCAGTTCGCCATTATAAATCCCTGCTAGGAACAATTTCCTCTTGCATTCCTTTAATACCTCACTGCAGGTTACGGATGCGTTCACTTTAGGAACAGCTCGACCTACAATGGTGACAAGTGGACGGATCCTTCGATGACAAGGTGCTAATCACTCAGGCTATGAAAAAGGCCGCCTTGTGGTGGACGAAGGAGCAGAATATATCCCAAGGTCTAGCCTTCGTAATCGATCCAGCTCCTCAGGTTGTGACTACAGATGCCTCGCTGGAAGGCTGGGGTGCGGTGCTACAGGATTTACATGTAAGCGGTCATTGGTTGCCACAGCACCGCCTTCTTCATATCAATCTCCTGGAACTCAGGGCGATTCGTCTGGCTCTATGGGCTTTTCTTCCACGGCTGCAGGGATCGGCGGTTCTCGTCCGCACGGACAATACCACAGCCATGCACTACATAAGCAAAGAAGGGGGTACCAGAGCTCTTCCGTTGTCACAGGAAGCACAGAAGATTTGGAAGTGGGCTAGCCTTCACAGGATATCTCTGAAGGCAGAACATCTTTTAGGAATACTAAACGAAAAGGCGGACATGCTCAGCAAGCTGTCGTCAGTCAGCTACGAATGGGAACTGAACCAGACTGTCTTGCAGGAAATTTTTCACCGGTGGGGCAGACCTTCAATAGACCTCTTTGCCACCCCGAAGAACAAAAAATGCCAGTTTTACGCCAGCAAGCTACACCACCACGGATCGCTGGGGAATACGCTTTCGATAGCTTGGTCAGGCGCATTTGTATACGCTTTTCCCCCCCATTCCGATGATACCCAGAATACTCAGGAAGATCAAAATGGAACCGTGCAAGATGGTCTTAATGGCTCCAGATTGGCCGAGGCAGTTCTGGTTCACGGAACTTCATCTCCTCTCCCTGGTCCCTCCACGGCTGCTACGGATGGTCCCAGACCTTCTCACGATGTCCCAGGGCCAGATCTGGCATCCGAACCCTCGCTCCTTACACCTAACAGCATGGCTCCTGAGCAGCGAGAGTTTCTTGGGCTAGATCTCTCGGAGGAGATTAAGGAGGTGCTCTCTCAGGCCAGAGATCCTTCTACTAATAAGACATACCGTTTAAAATGGAAGAGATTCTGCATCTGGTGTCAGCAGGAGGGTTTCGACCCTTTTTCATCTCAACCTCACCAAGTTCTTCCATATTTCATGTCTTTGGCTAAAGCGGGGCTGGCTCATTCATCCATAAAGGTTCATTTGGCGGCAGTTTCTCGCTATAGACGCACTGCATCTGGACCTTCTCTTTGGTCAGCCAGGATTGTCAAGCAGTTCCTCAAAGGCCTCTTTAGAGTCTTTCCTCCAGTGAGGTCTCAGCCTCCGATGTGGCATTTGAATTTGGTTCTCACCCAGCTGATGAAGCACCCCTTTGAGCCAATTCATCGTGCAGATTTGAAATTCCTTTCTTGGAAGGTGGCGCTTTTCCTAGCTCTCACTTCTGCAAGAAGAATGGGTGAATTGCAGGCTCTGACAATCCAGGAACCCTTTCTACAATTCAAGAAAAATGCAGTGATCCTAAGGACTAACCCAAGGTACATACCTAAGGTGCCTTCGGGCTTTCATTTAAATGAGCCGGTGATCCTTAAGGCTTTCTTTCCTCAGCCCTCTACGCCGGCAGAAAGAGCACTCCACTCTCTGAATGTGCAGAGATGTTTGAAGTTCTATTTGGACCGTACTAAAGAATTCCGAAAATCTTCTTAACTGTTTGTTTCGTTTAGCGCTCCCCGCAAGGGCTTGCCCCTGTCCAAGCAGGGGATTGCTCAGTGGGTGGCCAATGCCATAAGTTTTTGTCACTCAGCAGCGGGCAAACCCCTGGAGGGTAGAGTCCGAGCACATTCTACAAGGTCCATGGCTTCCTCTACGGCCCTCTTTGCTGGGGTCCAGATCAAAGATATCTGCAGGGCTGCACCTTGGAGCAGCTTGCACACCTTCACAAGGCATTACTGCCTGGAGGCCTCGACACAGGAAGACACGGCTTTAGGCCAGGCAGTCCTGAGGAACCTCTTCCATTGAGTGGTGAGCTTTCCTTTCTTCCCTCCTTCCTTTCTTTCTTGTTATTGGCACTTTTTGGTTTTGGAATTATATGTATATTTACTTTTATTCTTAAATGTTATTGCACTGTTTTTTAATGCGAGGCGAGAGCAAAATGTGCTTCTGACTGCTAGCTACTCTGATACAAGCTATGGGAATCTATGAAAGTTCCAATACTGGAGTAAGAAAACAAGTTACTTACCTGTAACTTTGGTTCTCCAGTATTGGTAACTTTCATAGATTCTCATGCGCCCACCCTCCTCTCCTGGGAAAGCTCAGCCTTCAGCATTTTTTGTTATACTGTTACACAACGGCTACGAAAATCTGAGGCTCGGAGGTTCTCTCAGGAAGGTTCTGTGGGGTGAGGCTATTCTGATTGGTTGTTGCATTATTTTGGTCTCTTTTACAAAAAGAGGTGGATATGCTACAAAATGTGATGAGGCCTAGGCCTTTTCTTCTTTTTTTGTACCTACTGCTATGTTATTTTTATTTACCGAGACTCCCATTCCGATGACGGGGAATGATACAAGCTATGGGAATCTATGAAAGTTACCAATACTGGAGAACCAAAGTAACTTGTTTTCATCTCTATCGGTGGAGATTCTAATGCAATGAATAGAGTTGAGAAGTCCTCAACGAAAGCAGAGTGTGTGCATATCTATCTTGAGTGAATCGGATGGTGGGATGGGGCTATGAGCTGTTTCCTGCTTGATTAACCATGCAAGAAGTGCCCCAGGTGCATATGCCTCCTTGTGCATTCTAACTGTGTGCGCCGCAAGTTAATGCAGCGCAGTTGCTCTAGTGATGAATACAGGCCCCAGCTAGGCCCGCAGGACACAAGGGTTCGCTCTCCTGTAATGGAATCTATAAGGAAGTTGGCACGGAAACTGCAAAGTACAAAGACAGCATTTATTAACCCTTAAGGGTGGTCCTACAATCCACACAACACTCTTCAGTATTGCATAGAGTAGCACAAAGAACTTGCGTACACGGTCCCCTTTTATACACAACAGAGGGGCTCATAAGTGGGTGGATACAACATGAGGCAAGGAATGTTACCTTTTATGGACATTTTCGATACAAGATCAATATGTGGGCGGAGCTGGCACACTCCTTGAGCCCGCGAAAACATGGTCAAGCAAGGCTAACTGATAACAGATGTGGTCAAGTCTGGCCATGCGCCAGATGGACAAAGGAGCTATTTATAGACTGTTACTAGGCAGATTACAAGAGCAACTAACACAGAGGTTGGACTCTTCTCGTGGGGAACACGTGGAAGCATGACAATACAAAATGGAGTCCAAACTTCGGTCAACATAACGGAGAAAACATGATCTAGAGAAGGGAATTAATGTCTTTAGTAAATGCTTAATCACATCGAGGTTGCAAATTACAACAGACGACCCTTTCAGCATTTACTGAAGACATCCGGCTTGTTAGAATAATCATCATATATATCAATTATCATCATCTCTTCTACTTCCTTAGCTAAACGTTTCTGATAAGTGACATTGGCAATAGCTTTCGTATCGGGGATACAAAATGATACACATAATGAGCAGAGTGAGGGACCACATTGAACGCAGATACAGCATGAAAACAGAACCGCTACAATAATGCAGAGACCAGTTAGAACCTTCCATCCCCAGGCAGTAATTAACGCCCAAAACCATCCAGAAAAGGATCAAGTGCCGTTTTCTGTATGGATTTCAGCTGCAATTTTATGCAACCTGTTAATTGCATTATAGACTGACGGTGTGTGGTCAGGAATAAACACACAGCAACTACTTCCGATAATTTTACAAGCTCCACCTCTGTCAGCTAGCATAACATCTAATACCATACGATTCTGCAACGCAACAATTCTAGTAATTTGCAATTCCTCCGTAAGATTCCCAAGTGCAGCAGCGGTCTGATTTGTCACCGCTTCTACCACTCTTGTTAATCTTCGGATCTTTCTACTGTTCAGGGCAGCTCCAACAAAGAAAAACAATCCTAAGTTAAAATCAATATACTGCTGCAGACTGGTATCAGTCTGATCTACATCGTCAAGTGATAAAGTACGTTTATACCTATTTACAGTCACATTATTCAATAATTTCAGATCCTTATGATAAGATGCGGGAGCTAGGAATACAGGAGGTAATAGAAATGATACATAGCATACCCCAGACCACCCGGCCGGCAGACGGTAATAACCTTTATTTCCACACACAAAGTACGTATTATGGGAGGCTAAAAAGGTACTATTGTTCAACCCATCAATATTCAGAACAGTAATACAATCACTAACACCAACAGGAATGAAACCCACACTCTGGACACACAGGTCCGCTTGAGCTTGTGCTACTTGAATTACAAACTTGTCCTTTCCCACCGTGTCTCTTGTGTTCGTGAAGATGTAGGGAATGGATTCATTGTCTGGTCGGTACTCTTCCCACTCCCAAATTGTCCCATTCGCTTGTGGATACCCATTTTTGTCTTGATGGCATTCTTTATTGAGTCTGAAGAGCAATCGTCCCACTGTCGGTTTCCGAGTAGCAAAAAGCAAAGTATACCATGCTCTACAAGAGCCATTATGAGAGAAAGGAAGTGGTATAAATGGCGTTCCTCCTTTCTTCTGATGAGCTGGCATCATCCCACATATCCAACAGTTCGTAGCATTCGTAGCAACGTGGGTATGATGCAGCATCTGGATGAAAGTGTTATTCAAGTAAGACTGTCGATGCTTCAACTCTTGATATGGTAATGTATAAAAGTAGTGCTCCTCAGGCACCGGAGTTGTCAACACAAGAATCTTCCGAGCGGGTGTTACATCCTCCACGAACCATGTGGTTATCCCAACAATGGCTACTGTCAACATGAACCCTAATGCACAAAGGATTTTCTTTTTCTCCATGTCAAGGTAAAAATAAAACCCAATATCTTCCTGAAACTAAAAGTCTGTCAGAACTCTTCCCCTTGGGCAGCGGTTGATTTCTTCACCAGCGGGCCAAGACGGGTGTCGCTACACTAATGCAGGGCTGATCCCCCCCCCTTGCCTCATCGGCTCTCCGTTTCACTAACCCAAGGGCCGTTCTGACAGTATGTCCCGGTACTGGAAAACTCACTTCCTTGGTCGAAGATGATATCGCCTTCCTCCAGGAGTCGCGTGGTCCGGAAAGAGCTCCTCGGTGGCGTTTGGCTCCGCAGCACGGCCTGTCTCTGCAGCCAAGATTTCTCGTTGATCGGTCAGCACGGCAGGTTCCACCAATCCGGGCGGCACCTTCCTACAGTGCAGGGAATGGATCCAATTCTTTCTGTTGGAGACTCGCACAGCCGTCCTCGTTGCGAGGAGGACCTGCTCAGGACCCACCCATCTCGGTTCCAAGCTGTTCGTCCTGTCAAATATTTTCACCATCACGTGGTCCCCAGGCCGGAGACCATGTCCTTCACCGGTAGACCGATCAGGGAGCGCCTCTCGGACCTGTTGATGGATAGAAACCAAGTTATCCGTTAACTGTGCCAGATAATCGCTCATCATTACACAAGGTACATTATACACAGCCTTAGGTCTTGGTGGACCCCAAATATTCATTGGGCGTCCGAAAACAATTTCATAAGGTGTAAGGCCAGTTCGAGAGTGTGGTACCGATCTAATTGACAATAACGCCAGTGGCAGAGCGTCTGGCCAAGTCAAAGACGTTGAAGCTTGAATTTTAGCGATCTTAAGCTTCAGTGTACCATTATACTTCTCAACTAGGCCTGCAGACTGAGGGTGAAACACGGCGTGGAACTTCTGAGTGATGCCTAGGCCCTTCAAGACGTACTTTATAACATCCGCTACAAAGTGAGGCCCATTATCACTCCACAGAAGTCTACAAACGCCATATCGAGGGAAGAACTCTTTCAGCAGCAACTTCGCAGTAGTCATTGCAGTATTGTCTTTCGTAGGGTACGCTTCAACCCATTTGCTGAAAGCGCAGACCACTACTAGAACATACTTCAGATTGTTACAGCGCTCAAGCTGGATGTAATCCATCTGCAAAACCTCGAAGGGCGCAGTATGTGTCACAAACCCTCCTGCTGGAGTTCGAGTGCCCTTTCCTGGGTTGTACCTCAGGCAGATCATACAAGTCTGCACCACCCTCTTTGCTGTGCTAGCAATCTCTGGATGCTCCCAGACTTGGGTAAGCAATTTCACAATTGCGGAAGCTCCAACATGTGCTAGCCCATGTGCCATCTGAACCATAGGCTGTACAAAAGCCGTGGGTAATTTCCATCTATCCATCTGCTTATTTCTCCAGCAGCCCTCGTCATCCAGTTCTCCCTCACTAGCCCATTGTTCCCGCTCTTTGTCAGAAGCGGTCCTTTGCATTTCTCGCACTTCCTCCTTCGTATCATGCCATCTTTCCACCTGTGACTTTACTACATACACGGCAGTAGCACCGGGCTGCATCGCAGTCTCCCGTGCTACTCGATCTGCCAACGCATTCCCTTCTCCAACTTTATCAACTACTTTCCTATGGGCGCTACACTTAACGATGGCAATTTTCTTTGGGTATGTCAATGCAGTTAAAAGATTATGAACTAACTCTCCATGCATTATCTGTACTCCATGTGACGTTAAAAACCCTCTCTCCTTCCAGAGTAGGCCGAAGTCATGCGCTACTCCGAAGGCATAACGGCTATCTGTATAAACATTCACACATAGTCCTGTACTGAGCTCACATGCTCGTGTTAATGCTATCAGTTCCGCTGCTTGAGCTGATTTCTGTGGTATGCGTGCTGTCTCCACTATCGTTTGCAATGTGGTAATCGCATACGCTGCTGAAGTCGTACCATCTGGTAGCTTCAGACATGATCCGTCCACCCACAGTTCTCCATCTACATCTGGAAAGGGCGTATCCTGGAGATCAATACGACCCTTTGTTTGTTCCTCAGTCACGAGAATACAATCATGCGCTTTCCGCGCCTCAGGCTGGGTTTCGGGGTATGGCAACAATGTTGCCGGGTTTAACGTTACGCACCTTTTTAACGTAATATGAGGAGCCAAAAGCGTCAACTCATATCCCGTTAAACGGGCGCTGGTCAAATGCTGCGTCTTCGTTTGATTGAGCAGGGCATCGACAGCATGGGGGACTAATACCAACAGCTTATGGGATAACACAATTCCCTCGCTTTGGCGTATTGACACAGCTGTCGCCGCAACCGAGCGAAAACACCCCGGTAATGCTCGGGCGACAGGATCAAGTACAGCCGAAAAATATGCACAAGGGCGCTGCTTATCGCCGTGCATCTGCACTAAAACTGACAATGCACATCCATCTTTCTCATGCACATACAACGAAAAGGGTTTTGCATAATCAGGGGTCCCTAACACTGGTGCTGAACAAAGGGCCTGCCGTAGTTGCTGAAAAGCAGTATCACACTCATCTGACCAAGGGATTGGGATAGGCGTGTCCTTTGTCAAGAGGGCTAACAATGGCTTAGCTATGTGCGAAAACCCCAATATCCACTGTCTACAAAAAGAAACAAGACCCAGAAATGCACGCACATCCTTCTGTGTGGACGGTCTCGGTGTATCCAGAATTACTTGGATACGATCCGGTGTGAGTGCACGTCCCTCCTTAGACAAAAGGTGACCCAAATAAGTCACCTTTGGTCTACAGAATTGCAATTTTTTCCTAGATACCTTATGATTGTGGGATGCTAAAAAGGAAAGTAAGGATAACGTACTGTTTTCACACAACTCCAGGGTGTCAGCCGCCAGCAAGATGTCATCGACATATTGAATGAGGGCGACACCCTCGAGCAGAGCAAAGGAATCCAATTGTCGTTTCAAAGCCTGACTGTAAATGCTAGGGCTTTCTGTGTAGCCCTGGGGGATCCTACAAAAACGATAAGATCTATTATTTAATGTAAACCCAAAAAGATATCGGCTATCAGGGTGAATAGGAATGGAAAAGAAGGCATTCTTCAAATCAATCACTGAGAACATGGTTGCCGTAGGCGGGACCAAGGTAAGCAACGTTGTGATATCGGAAACCACTGGGTACTGAGGTATCACGATCTTGTTCACTTCTCTCAAATCAATTATAAACCGATAAACTCTGGCATCCGTATCCTTTTTCAGTATGGGAAGAATCGGACTGTTACAAATGTTGTAGGGGACTTCCTCCACTACCCCTACCGCCATCAAATCCTGCACTATCTGTATAAGAGCCTCCTCACCTTCCTGGGAAATACGGTATTGAGGAAGGCGTGGTAACACCGCCCCCTCCTGGACGCTAATGTGGACCGGTGGAATCACCATTTGTCCCACATCAGTATCCGAAGTTGCCCACAAAGCACGAGGGAGGGTAGCTAACAGCGCATCCTCTGACATCGTACACATCCGTTCTGATCGGGGGTAATTGTCATTCAATATTACCCGTACACCAGCAGGGGAGCAACGGATCGTAGCCCTAAAATGCTTTAACATATCAAGACCCATAATGTTGTCCGGTGTGTACGGGGCAAGCAGAAACGGACAGGGTGCAGAAAAAGAGTCAACTTTAAACATGAGGGGCTGCGAAAGAGGGCTTCGGGAGAGTGTTCCGTCAAACCCTACCGATGTGACCATTAAGCCGGATGGGGGAGCCCCCGGAACCAATTGCTTAGACAGTGCACTACGTGTCGCTCCTGTATCCACTAGGAACTGATCAGTAGAGCCCAAAACCTCAGCCGATACATAAGGGCCCTTCTGATCGACCGGCACCTCAACTGATTCTAACCCCCATCCAACGCATTCCTATGCATGCTGAGAGTCATGGTACCCCGACCGGTCAATCCCCGACGCTTGGTACTGATGCTGGCGATCAAAAACGTTTGATCTATCGCGGTGCTGTCCAGCAGAGTCAAAACGAGCCTGTTCGTTAGAATTCCCTCGAAAGTTCGAGAAACCCCCTCTACCTCGCGGGCCACCATAGGTATGCCCCTGACGCGATGCATGCAACACCGGGCAGTCCCTAGCCCAATGACCCGATTGCTTACAATACGCACATTGGTTCCTATTCAAATCAGATCGGCCCGAGGGAGGACCATAAGATCCTCCCCTACCTCTATTACTACCCCGCCGGGGCGGGCCATAGACTTGTGCCAACATCACCTTTGTTTTCAAATCTTTCGATTTCTTTTCCTCCTGGCCCTTCGCTTCTTGCTCCTGACGCTCATAATACTGGGCGATAGTCAGGAGGGCCGTCGGTGTAGCGGAGGACCAAGAACTTTCACTCGCTTTTAGACGGGCCGCAACTGCCGGCAGCAGATTAGCCACATATTTATCCGCAAAAAGGTGGCGGCCCGTATCGTCAGTAAGCGACTGGCCACTAAAATCATGAAACGTCTCCTCAAAGCGCGTAAAGAAGTCCGCAACTGACTCGTCAGCTTTCTGTTTACATGCAGCTAACATATTCCAGTCAATCTTTTTAGGGGGAATAATTGTCTTCAACTTAGCCACGATAGCAGCAGGGAGATCTAAAATACTCTGGGGCGGTTTCTGCGCGGGCTTCCGTTCCCTATCCTCATCCTCAAGGTCAGACCACCGGGCCTTAAAGGCAACTGTATCATCTACTTTTCGGACAGATCGCCACATATCCGGTGGTAGAATAAGGCCAAAGAACAGGTCTATATCTGCTAAAGTCATAACGCAAGAATTCAAGGCCCCCTCGACTTCTTCGTAGAAGGCCGCTGGATTCTTGCGGGGGTCAGGCAGCGCATTCTTTAATGCCATCACATCAGCTCTATGCCACGGAGTATAAACCCAATTATACACAAAATATCCCTTAGCATCGGCGGAGGTAATGTCCGAGCTAGTCCCCGCTCCTTTAGGAGGAACATACAAAGGCGCCGCCTCGCGCATTGGCTTAGCATGCACTAGATCGCTCTTATCTGATTGAGAGGTGGATGAGTGGCCTTCTGTAGTACACGAATCCGACTGCGTCTCCTCCCCTGCTCGTTGGCGCGCTTTTTCTTTATGGGCCAGCACCGCGTCCCGCAAGGCGAATAGCCGCCGAGCCGTATCAGGAGCCTTAGAGGGAGAAAAAACACCATCATGTAATGCTTTAGCATCCGATGTCACTTCTTCAGGCTCAAAGACACTAGAATATTTCCGAAAAGCAGCAATCACTTCCTCAGCGAAATGACTCAAAAAATACAATCTCTCTCTATCCTGCCACGACCCCCACGTATAGAACAATTCATCCACGGACACCTTACCCTTAAGTGCACGGAAAGAGATTTGCCGAAGCTCAGCCATATGCTCAGCCGATAACATGGACCGCGTATCTACCTTACCCGGACCCGGGACAGAATCTTGCGGCCTCGGAGCAGATGCGCCAACATAAGGGGGCGGAGAGCGATCTAGTAAATAAAAATCATCATCAAGATTGTTAAGGACAGGATAGAGTGGCTGCCGAACAGCATATTGACCCGAAACTTGCAGCCTACGCTCTTTCTCTTGTCTCTCTGTCTGTTCTCTGTCTTCCCGACGCTTCGCTTCCTGGGCTCGCACATGATCATTCTTCCGTTGTTCCTTATCAAACAGCGCTTTCTCGCGCTTCTCTCGCTCACGCACCTCCTTCACCCACAACCGTACACACTCAAACATATCCTGACGAGCACGCCGCTTACACATACACTGTTCCACATACTCAATCTTACGTATATCAAACGATCCATACAAAGGCCATCGCAACTCAGGATCTTTTTTTGTATATTTCCTCCATACTGTGCTGTACATTATGGAAGAAAGACCATGCTTCACGTACATATCCCTATTAGGAGTCCCCTCTGGGGGAGCTGGAGCAGATTCCTCGAGGTTCAACCGGTTTCCAAAACAGCAACACCACTTACGGAGTGCGCTAAAAGCAGGCATGCTCAGGAATAATGCAAAATATGCAATATTATAGAAAAATGGCACTTAATCGTTGCGCCGTTCAAAGTTACACAGCTCCGGAGAAATCTCTCCACATTACCTGCCTATATGTGTTGCAACGCATATATTTTCACAAAGACAAATACAAAATATGACTAGTCATCACAAATCAAACTCAAATAGCCGGACCAGGCTTCAAAAACTCGGAGCAAGTACCGTACACCGGTTCTTACCAATCAAGAGTCCAGATTCCAACTGCCAAGCTCCACAATCGCCCAAACGGCTTTCACGGCAGGACCGACAGAAGAGGTCTCAGTCGAGGACCGGCGCCACCCAGACGGTCAGCTCGGAAGGGAAGGAAGAAAAACCTCGGGATGCCAGGGCTAAGACGCCGCTGGCAGTGATCACATCCCCAGCCAAGTTCCTCACCTTCGTCGCGACCAGTCCTTCGAGCATCCGAGTCGCCGATGAGCCCCACGTGACGGGCGCCAATTGATGAATACAGGCCCCAGCTAGGCCCGCAGGACACAAGGGTTCGCTCTCCTGTAATGGAATCTATAAGGAAGTTGGCACGGAAACTGCAAAGTACAAAGACAGCATTTATTAACCCTTAAGGGTGGTCCTACAATCCACACAACACTCTTCAGTATTGCATAGAGTAGCACAAAGAACTTGCGTACACGGTCCCCTTTTATACACAACAGAGGGGCTCATAAGTGGGTGGATACAACATGAGGCAAGGAATGTTACCTTTTATGGACATTTTCGATACAAGATCAATATGTGGGCGGAGCTGGCACACTCCTTGAGCCCGCGAAAACATGGTCAAGCAAGGCTAACTGATAACAGATGTGGTCAAGTCTGGCCATGCGCCAGATGGACAAAGGAGCTATTTATAGACTGTTACTAGGCAGATTACAAGAGCAACTAACACAGAGGTTGGACTCTTCTTGTGGGGAACACGTGGAAGCATGACAATACAAAATGGAGTCCAAACTTCGGTCAACATAACGGAGAAAACATGATCTAGAGAAGGGAATTAATGTCTTTAGTAAATGCTTAATCACATCGAGGTTGCAAATTACAACACTAGTAGGTCCGTGTGTTGTGCACAAGCAGTCAAGAGGGGCTGCTGCTGCTACACCTTCTCAACTGCTTGAGTTTCCAACCCAAGCAGAGACTCTTCACTAGCGCGCAACTCTGCCTTTAGCATGGCCCAACCACCGTTGACACACTCTGCCCTCAAATAGTAACCTTTAATGCACCCCACTCTAACGCTGGGATGAGGCTATGTTAACAGTGTGATGGAAATAGGCGGTTATACTGTCATGTATAGTTAGTTGTGTGGAGCACCTGGTCCTACAGCAAGGAGTGTTGGAGCCTCCAGGAATTAATGGGCGTGGCGCACCCCACCGAAGTTCCACAACCAGTGGGTTACAGCAGTTTCATCATTGATATAAATTCTGATCACTAGAAAGCAGCAAGTTAGAAAGAGGGTTTACATATTTTGTCTTTGAGATTTTCGTTTGCCTAAAGTCATATGCTAGATAAAGGTGTTGCGTTTTGCATCTCGGATTGCCTTTTCATATTTTTCTATTTTTCTCTAGTTTTTCACCAGAAATGGTTTCATTTACTGTATCTGACTCATGATTGCCTGAGAAGTAAATAACACTTCACTTGTTTACCTCGGGCATCTCTAGTTCACGGATTTCCAGTTACTGCATTTTTTCAAATTTACCACTTATACATTGCTGGGCATCTCTTTTTTGGGCTGCTTGTAAAGTTTAACTTCTAAGTGACTGCTTGCAGTGTTTCTCTTACAGACTGGTACAGTGTACATTTAATGGGCATCTTATTTCGAGGCAACAAAATATATTCCTCATTTGGTATAAATAATTATGTCTTATATTCATCACACATGGTGACTGCAAACTCTGCGTTTATCTTTTTTTTTTATTGCATATTTATATAGCGCGAACTCGACCCGAAGGTATTGGAGCGCTTTACATAGCACCGTATTTACATTACACATTCAGGCACGGGGAGATTAAGTGAATTGCCCAGAATCACAGGATGTGGACGCGATCTCGAGTCTCGAAACCTGGTTTCCTGCACCAGAGGCGGCAGCGCAGCCGACGGACCTGTACAAGAATAGCTGTTAAGTTGCATGCTATAACCCCTCTGTATTTTGCACGCGAACCCAGGATGTTTAATAATTCTTCAGCAATTGGTGCTGTGAGGGAAGTCAGTGATAAAGCATGTGCATTAGCATATGTGGTGAAATCAGTGTTTACCTTTTGTGGTGTGTGACGTATTTTCTGAGGTCATCGTCCAAACGTTGCACAGAGCAGTAGGATGTGTTATACGCTCACATTTCCAGACATTTGGATGCTTGGGCAACACCCTAACACGACTTTAGCTGCTTCTGAATTGTAAGCACCTATCATATTTGTTTCAAAGCTTTATTCTAGACGCGCTTATATAGAAGAAAATGCAATCCCCACAGGCATGCATTTGGAACTGAGATGGATAAACACTCTATAGTAGGAGTACGCCGAGTTGTGGAGTTCAATGACTTGCAACTTTGCAATTTTTTTCCAATTCACATCATCCATCCGCTGACGATTTAGCTCTCTTCCCATGTTATATGGGTGTGGACCCGTTTACCATCCTGGTACTCTGTTTCCATAAATCCCTCCCCATGCCCTTCTCCCATCCCCTACCATGTCTTACAGTTTTTTACTGTTTTCAAGTTGTATGATTCTCTGCCTCTTTGCTGGTTGGAACATTTTACAGCTAGGAAACAGATACGGGTTTTTTTGGGCCCTGAGCAGAAAAACTTAACGTTGGCCAACTCAAGGCGTGTTGAAAAACGTAGCCCGATTTTGCCACAGAGACGATTTCCAGGGAGAGGTTTTACTGTAGTTTGAAATTGCTTGCATTCAGAATACAATTGATTGCATGTGTAAATCAACTCAACAAGAAAGATTGTATCACAAAACTTTGTACACATCTGGGGCCCACTGGTGTGGTTCCTTTTAACAGCCTCCCGCTCTTTACATGTCCCTCTCGTACACGAGTGTGCCACCTCTTCTAAATTTGAATTTGGAGGTAGCCGGTGATTGTCCCCACCATGTTTGAAGTCCTACTTCACAGCCTCCTCAGGTACTGCTAAGATCTGTCCCCTAAACGGCGCACACTTTTTCATTACCACCACTCATGTTTCTTGTTAAGGGATATTTGGGGGGAGGGGGGATTATGTTGCCCAATAACGAGTGTGAACTTCACTGTAGAGTTGATGGCGATGCTTCAATGAGATATTCTTTTCGGTATTCAGAGAACCATTTTATGATAGAAACTGTGTGTACCACTAGGTCTCATGATACTGTTACTCTTGGTACTCTCTACTTTTACTACTGTCAGTGTCTGGATTTTGCCTTCTAGAATTCAATAAAGGCAATTTGAGAAAAAATAAAGATTGTAAAAATAGCTATCCAGATGTATAGCTTGTCAAAATCTCGACTCAAAATAATTATCTCCTTTCACAAATTACATTTCAAAATGCACCAGATGGTGACCAACAGGCACTTGCCCCATATAAGCTGTATGAATGAAGTTAGAGTAGCAATTTAATACCAGTCATACAAAAGGTAGAAAATTAGTTTATCTTTAATTAGAAATTCTAAACTGATCAAAATGTTTGCAGGTAGATCTCTACGTACGGTCAAAATGGGTCAGATTATATTTCTGAATAGTTGTTTTTGTAGTTTATGCACCTCATTCAGGGATGGGTGTTGTGGGACATTCAGTCCTCCAGCCTAGCACTTTTTTGGCCTGCCTCCTTTTAGAGGTAGCATAAGTTGTGTACTGCAGAGATAATGTCTACCCTGCTGTCGGAATCATCTCCACCATCAATAGGCCACTACTAACTTAGCATCGGAATACCGTTCCTTTTTTGGGCGAGCCTTCGGGTACAGTGTTAGCAATTTGTTTCCTGTCTGTGACCGCCATGCACAGCATGGCTGTTCTGGGCCGGAAGAAAAACCCAAAACATCCACCAGCTGTTGGGAGAAAATTCATACCATGAGAAACTCCGATTTTTTATATTCTGGAACCCTAGTGCCTATATAGGCAACACTCCCCAGTCCCCACCCTTGGCAAGGTTAGCATACACAATGGAATTAATAAATACACAGCACAATTCTTTGTTGGGAAAAGATTGCTGCAGGTTTATTCCATACAAAAGTATGCAACATGGTGGGTTAACTTACGGGCGATCCAAGGGTAGGCAGCTGTGACTGACCTACGCTGCCCTGCCCGCCTGAAGAGCCAAATTGCACCGTGGCCAGTACAGTCGGTGCTACCAGTTATGAGGGGATTCCCCCCTCGAATACCATGAATCACTGGTCGACCACTTTACTTGCACACTTTTTAGGGCAGAGCGTTGCAAGGCAAGCCCCCGGTTGCTCAGGCTTCCAACACGCCCGAAGGACTAGCGGGGCGCCGACGATTCTTTCTCCAGGGTCCTACTGTAAAGACTCCTGGGGTTTGGCACAGGCATCCCTATTGTGCTCCCTATTGTGCTCCTGAAGAGGTACCCTTCTGTACCCTTCCACCTCCGGATCGCCCTATAACTCCGCCAAAGCTCTGGATGTGGCCACCATCGCCTCCAGGGCCCCCCACCAAGTTCTGCTGTTTCCTTCAATTGCAACCTCCTGTTTACAGCACCTCGCACTAATGTCTAATAATAACAGATCCATGCCCACCTTTGACAGGCGCACCCCGTCCTCTTGGTTGGCCTATAGTCCTTCTAGGTAGACCATCTCCTTAGCTACTGCTTAAAGGTGTGCCCAAAAAAGGCCATGCCAATTTACCCAGCCCATCATATTTCTATCGAATTCGAGTTGAACCATGCCCTCTAGCTTGGTGGGCTTTTCCATTTTTTTTTTAAAATATCATTATTGGTCTTTTTTCACATTATTCCATTCCTTTACAAAACATGGCAAAGCAAAATTGTGAAGAATGCAATAGATATCCGCATGCAATCGTCATCCTAACAACATTATAATAAAATAGCTGCTCCTATTACCGCAGCACTATTTCACATGCATAAACTCACATCAGCTTATTACTAATGAACAGTTTCTCATACATTGTTGCAATTGCCTACCCACCACATATCTCAGCAACCTCCAAGTGCCTACACTAGAACAAAGTGGAAAAGAAAACAAAGGGTCATATTGCTATCTTCACATGCTAATATGTCCCACATTGTGTAAGTCCCTTGTGTCAAACAGACACAACGTCATCAGGCTCTGGGGATCCACACATGTGGCCTGTTCAACATTACAACAGAGCGGGCTTTGCCGATGAGGAAAAGTGATGATGAATGATTATAACAACAGACACAGCAATAAATAATATTTTATCTAAGTTAACATATTGAACAACAAAACTAAAGGGCTGCTATCTGAAAGAAGTATGTTAATCATTGCCTTACTGAGTGTGGGATCTGTTATGGCATGAATAACTACTCGGAGACTTATCGGTACTCGACTCGGACTTATGTGGATGTAGGAGGCTAATATCACAGCTTTAGGCATCAGGACAGGAAAGAACAGGGCCACCAGGAAATCAGACTTCCTCCAATGGATATCGTCTAGTGGACTGCGACAGACATCCGCCACCAACCCTCTCCTCACCATCCGGGAACTTCAATTAGTATATCATGTAGTCACTAACTAAGTGTCATTGCCCTCCCCGCTCACGTCAGTGCTGAAGGCTGTAAGCATGGCGTCCCATTGATGCACTATGGGATACTTGCGGAGCCCCGCCGTTTCCTCCCTGTGTAGCGCCGTACTCTCTGCCTGCGCCCATATCTTAAGTGAGCTTTTCCAGCTGTTTATATCTGGGGGGTCAGCCTGCTTCCACCGTTTCGTAATTAAGCACTTGGCAGTTATTAAACCTAGGTCTCTGAATCGCGATGTGACGATATTTTTTTAGATCTGACATATACCCCTAAAATGCAGATTTCCCATGTGGGCGAAAATGAGTTGTCGGTACAATGCGTCAGGGCTGCAGCGACCTCTCTCCAGTAACCTTTAATTGCAACCGCAATAAGGGAGGTGCAAGACCAAAGCATGTGGAGGAGGTCCACGTCGGGCTGCCGACAGCATGGGCACTCTGCCTTGGTAGTGTGAAAATATCTATTCATTTTGTCTGGGGATAGATACGCCCTTTGTATTATATATATTTGTATTAACTTGAATCTGGAGTTTCTGGGTATATATGTAGCACCAGCTAAGATTGTAGACCATTCCTTATCCGTCCAGGGTCGGCCTCTGTCCGTTTCCCAGTGGATGCAAAGTGTCAACATTGGTTTCAACGAATGCTTGAGCAGGCCTGACACCAGCCAGTGTATTATGTGAGAACCCACCCCCATAACGTGCAGATACTGTAACAACAGATGCGTCGGGGTTCGGACGTTAAATCTCCCAAATGCCTCAAATGTCAAAAGTGCGCCCTCCTCATATAGATCCCCCATAGTGTCTACACCTGCTGCATGCCAATGCACAAGAGTGGATTCAGAGGTGCCCGATTGCCCTCTAGGTGTCCCCAGGATCGGCAATATCGGGGCATAAGGGAGTGTCGCTCGGGTAAGATACAAGCTTCTCTTGTAACACCTATGCGCCAAACTCAAATGTAATTCAAACGGGCGTGGGAGTCTAGCCGCCGGATGGAACAGGTGACATATTTGGGTGTGGGTCCACGGTTGCTGCAGGGTTGCCATGTCTTCCAGGCTAGTGCCATTAAGCCATTTCGTTACCCACTGCAGCTGGGCTGCTATGTAATACAGTTCCATATTAGGAACCGCTAGCCCTCCCTGCAAGGTGGGGGCGTATAACTTCCACAGCGCGACTCTGGGTCTGCCTTTGTTCCATATGAGATCATGGATCATACTTTCCAATTCACGGAAAATCTTAGTGGAGACATAAACCGAGAGGTTAAAAAAATAGTATAAGAGCTTAGGAAGGACTATCATCTTCAGCAGAGTCACGCGGCTCATGACATTCAACGGAAGTGATTTCCAAAATTGTATTTGGGCCCTTACCGCCGATATTGCCCTTTTTAAGTTGCCCTCTAGGGAAACATCTGGCGTCCGATATATGAGGACTCCAAGATAATGAAAGGTAGTGGGATACCATGGGAGAGATGAACCATTAATGATCATGTCCATTTCCGCCTTGTCTGCACTGTAGGGGTACACTCCAGACTTGGCCCAGTTGACCCAGAGGCACGATTTTTCCTCAAACGCCTTCAGTACCTCCGCTATGGAAGTGGGGATGTCAGTGACATCACGTACATATAGCAATAAGTCGTCAGCATTCAGAGACACTGCATGCGTCCCGTCTCCCTGTCGTATGCTCCACTCCTCGCCACTTCTACAGAGTAATAGTGCCAACGGTTCCATAGCTAGGGAAAAAAGCAGCGGGGAAAGCGGGCACCCCTGGGGCGTTCCTCTCCGCACTCTAATTCGATCTGATATAAGCCTGCCGGTGCGAACACGGACAGTGGGGCGTTGATATAGCAGCTGAATCATACTCAAAAAGAGGTCACCTAGTTCGTATTTATTTAGCACCGCCGCCAGGTAAGGACACTCCAGCGAGTCAAAGGCTTTCTCCAGATCTAACACTGGGCCCCCTGAACGGGGTCATCTGTGTGTCGCATACTGCTGTACCCTAAAAAAATCTGCGGAGATTAAGTGAGGTGTTCCTGGTCGGCACAAATCCATTCTGGTCTGGGTGCACCAATGACTTCACTAAGGGCGATATACGCCTGGCGAGTAGGGACACAAAGATTTTATAATCGGTATTAAGAAGTGCGAGGGGTTGGTAGGAGCCCAGTGACTCAGAGTTTTTGTCTGGCTTAAGGAGGGATACTAGTAACGCTTCATTTTGCGTGTCAGTAAGCGTGGATTCTTTCAGCGCCGTCTCGTATACCTTCAGCAGCTGTGGAACTAAAATATGTGCATGGGCTTTGCAGAATTCAGCCAGCAGGCCATCTGGTCCCTGCGACTTCTTGTTCGCTAAGGAGTATATACTGTCCCGTATTTCCTCCGCAAGGAGAGGAGCATTTAGTTCCTCCGTCTGTGCATGTGTAGGTGCCGGTAGGTCTATCCCGTCCAGGTAGAGCTGTAGCTCCGGACCCGTACCTCGTCCGCGAGACATGTATAGGCCCCTATAGTGGGCCACAAATGCCTTGTGTATATCCTGCTGAGTGTAGGCGATGCCCCCGGCCTCCGTGCGTATAGATGTAATGGGGGTTGAAGAGTCGTCTTGGCGCGTAAGCCATGTGAGCAATTTCCCCGCTTTGTCTCCTATATGATGCGTTCTCGCTGAGTGCGCGGCATAATTGAGACATCGCAGCCGTTCTAACAATCTCGCATGCTTCTCCCTATAGCCATCAAGTGGGCCCCGGGATCCCTCCACCGCGTCCTGGTCCCCGGCCGCCAGTCTCTTCTCTAACGTGGTTAGCTCCTTTTCCAGCTGCACCCTGAGACCCACCCGTGCACCCAAACAGTGACCTCTCAATACCACTTTAAGCGCATCCCATTCAAGCAGGGATGAAGAAGCTGTGCCTGCATTTTCATCAAAATATTGCGCTACATTTGTGGCCTGCAAGTCTCGAAAGGGAGCGTCAAGTAGAATATCTGGCTATAATCGCCATACAGGTATTGGTGGCACTGTGTCGTCCCATTGTAATTCTACCATATGCAGATTATGATCCGAGTGCGTCCGCCTCATATAATAGGAATTAGATATACTTGAAAGAAGATCATTTGATATCATAAAGTGATCCAAAAGCACATGGAGACCATGCGCTCCAGAGTAATATGAGTATACCCGTTCATGTGGGTTGCGGTGGCGCCAGATGTCAGTTAAGCGCCAATGTGCGGCTCATTGGTTCAACACTTTCGCAGCCGCATGTGTAACTTTGCCAGTCTGGGGAAGAAAGAAGCGATCCAACGACACATCCATCACACTATTATAGTCACCCCCCAAAATCATTGGAACATCGTGCCATTCGGCTAATCTAAGGGAGACCAGATCTAAGACAGCCGCTTGCTCCGTGTTGGGTGCGTATATTGATGCAAGGATAACCCGCCTCCCGTCTAAAACACTCCTGACTATGACATATCTACCCTCCGCATCTATGCAGGAATCAACCATGCAGAAGGGAGTCCCTGG
Organism: Triturus cristatus; assembly: GCF_964204655.1. Lineage (NCBI taxonomy): Eukaryota > Metazoa > Chordata > Amphibia > Caudata > Salamandridae > Triturus > Triturus cristatus. The sequence goes on from NC_140595.1 coordinate 58,484,118, forward strand.
CCTAACCCACACCAACACTCCACGCTCATATGCCAAATAGCCAGTGGCAGACAATTGACCCCTCCAGTGTCTGTGTAGCCGTGCTATTTCCGATTTTTGCAAGTGCGTCTCCTGTAATAAGGCTAATTGTATGTGATGACGTTTTAGGTAGGAATAAATAAGATAGCGGCGTGATGGACTATGGATGCCCCTTACATTCCAGGTCCCAACCTTAATAGATGCCATAAGGGTATAAAAGGTAGCAGAAGGAACAATCCAAGCGGGGCAGAAGGCAGGATGGGAAAGCGTATGCACGCATATGCAAGTCTAGAGTCCACCCCTCCATATCGACCTATGTCGCCGGATACCCAGCCCAGCAAGCAAATCATGGCATTGTAAATATCAGAGCAAATAGCAGCCACCAAAAACACAAAGCCATACAAATTACAATACAATTTACAGCCACCATATAAACGTAAAAGAAATACCAAAAGGGTGAATGTGCAACAGGCAATCGTCCAAACTACATATGGAAACATCATACAATCTCTATCTGGGGGGTGGGGGGGGTGAGCTGTGTGTCGCAACCTTTAAATGTCTAGTGGAAAAAGAAAAGGAATAAGAGTCCCCCTAAGGCCCCCCCAGCGATCAGCCCATCATGAACCCGCCCTTGCAACGCCCACCAATAGCGCCCCATAAGCTCATCACGAAAGAGACCAAGAGGCATCGTGCCACATCCCCTTCACACAAGACATAAATCGACCATATAGGATAACGGTGTAAGGAGCATTAGATTATACAATTTTCTGTGTAACAGGCATTTCACAATGTTATACAATTCACAGCCATATACTTGCGTGCGTATACATCAAGGCGAAATGGTAAGACAACAGCAATCAAACTATATCATCGGCAGTCTGTGGGGTGACAACCGGCAGATCATAAGAGTCTTGCATGGTGAGTAGATAGTCCGAAAGGTCGTCTGCATCGCTGCCTTGATCTTGCTGACTAGTGACAGATTCGTTGTCCTCCATGTGCGACCCACTGATGGTCGCTACGGCCTGTAGAGCATCTCGTTGACTACATAGTACTTGGTCCAGATCCGGACCCGCTACCCGTGTAGACTGTGATTGCTTCAACTTTTTCCCCCTTGGGCACCGGCGACAAGACGTTCCATTAGCAAGGTTGTTTCTGGCGCGCTTTGGTGGAGGCGAAGTCCCCGAGGGGGAGTAGGTGTCAAGCCAGCCCTCAGCTTCCTAGGAGGTGGGGAAAAATGCATTTTGCCGTTTGCCACAACTCTCAAAGCGCCGGAAATAAAAGTGAATACTTTAAATCATATTGTCTGAGGCGCCTCTTCACCGCCATGTTAGAATGTCTCTGTTTCTGCACTTGAATTGTGTAATCAGGAAAAAACATCACCTTTTGATTGTCTACTTGAATGTCGTGCAGTTTCCGAGTTTCCTGCAAAATCGTGTCTCTAGTCTCTATTATTCAGTAGCCTGATCAAGAGCGGCCTAGGGTTAGATCCTGACGGCAAGGGTCTGGTTGGCACCCGGTGCGCCCTTTCCACTTCAAAGTGCGGGGATGGGGATCCCTCCGGCAGTAGGGTGCGCAGCCAAGACTCGACAAATGCCACAGGTTGCCTCCCCTCCTTGCCCTCCGGCAGCCCCATCACTCTTACGTTGTTGCGTCGGGCCCGGCCTTCGGCATCTTCCGCCCTGTCTTGAAGGAAGTCCACTCTGTTTAGGAGTTGCTGTATGCACATGTCCGCCTCCAGCACCTGTGGGGTCATCTTCGCCGTCGTGGTTTCCAGCGCTTCCGTGCGGTCCATCAATTTGCCGTGGTCAGCATGTAGAAGGGTCAGATCAATGATTGCCTTATCAATCAATCAAATAATCTTTATTTTCGATCATTTAGATCATCAAAGATATAAATACATAGCAATTTTAAAATTATAAAATGTACGTTATTTTAACATTTGCATGTAAACAATGGCTTTCGAAAATGTCATAATACAACCATTAAAAGCATGGAAAAGTATTCTAAAATCTTTTGGCATTATACAACCCCCCCCTCTTTTAAAAGACGGATTCGAACATGCCACATAGCCATTAAGTACTTTGCCACTGCAAAAACAATCGGAGGTGACAGATCGGTTTTTAGAATTCTGAACGCAGGCAAATATTTCCTAAATCCCATGTTTTTGAGAATGGGTACGAGCCAATACTTCCTCGCTCTTTGGTAGGCTTTACAAAAAAGGGCCACATGTAAATCACTTTCCTGTGGATATGCACAGGCTGGGCATTGCTCTGTTGTTGGGGGCTGAGACCAAGAGCTGGTAAAGGCCCTCAGAGGTAGAGAACCATATCTCCACTGCAAATAGAGCTTTCTTGCCATCACAGGAGCCATACCATCCAAAACACTTTCCATTAGGTAAGAATCTTTCAATTGTATGAATGTATTAGTCAATGAACCCACCCGCATACTGTCTAAAGCAGTAGTCAGCTTTGACTGGTGATAGAGTTGTGAAAGTACCTTTCGGGGGGTCCTCCTGCTTGAGTTTACAGGGTCGGTCCATTGATCCACTAGACCTAAACTCTCACATGATCTTTTTATATATCTTAACCATGGGATGTTACTAATGTTTGGTAAGGTTAGGAACTCCTGCAGCTCACTTCTGTAGTCACTAAGTTCCTGGCTACTCCAAAGTCGTTGCCAGAAGGTTAAAGGTTTTAAACCAAGTTCCTAGGTCCAATCTCAGAGGAAGCAACGGCGGACTCGGGGGGAGAGCCACCAGCTGCCTGAAAAATTTGTTCTCTGTGCTTGTTAGGTTTTTAACAGGAGTATGACCCCATAGTTCGCCCCCATATGCAACTGAGCCCCGAGCTTGAGATTTATAGATCTGTATCAAGGGGCCCAGCGGACGATATATAGATTTGCCCACCATTCTAGTAATACCACCCACTTTCTGTGATAGTTTCATATTTGCCTTGACCATATGTGTCCCCCATGTCATTTTCTCGTTCAGGGTTACCCCCAAATATTCGAATGTGGAAACCCTCTCCAATCGCACTGTACCTAACAAGGGGTTAGGACGTGTTGAGGGGGTAGGGTTCAAAGTCATATATTTTGTTTTGGAGGCGTTAATTTCGAGGCCCCTCTCGGTGCAAAATTGCAAGAACCCATCCACTATCCGTTGAATTCCCATGGGGGATTTAGACAGCAGCAGGGTGTCATCTGCAAACATTATGGCAGGCACCCTGCTGCCATTCAGTTTAGGAGCGTCGATGTCTTCTATCCTGGTCAGGTGGGCGATTACCCCATTGACAAAGAGGCAGAACAGGGTGGGTGCAAGCACGCATCCCTGCCTCACCCCCCTGTCAACGGGGAATCTTTCTGTTAAACTCCCCATCCTGCCACACCTGACCCGCGCAAAGTTATCCTGGTGTAATTTAATCAAAATGGCCAGAATATCTGGCGGGACTCCCAGGTCATCAAGGACACGCCAGAGTTTGGATCTCGGCACCAAATCGAAGGCGGCACGCAAGTCCACGAAGACCGTGTACAAGCTGCCCCCCTCGATAAGTGCCGTCCTCCAATAAATAAGGTTAAGGCGAAAAATTTGGACCATCCAACCCGGGTGCCTTGCCAGTTGACAAGCCTGATATAGCAGCCCGGACCTCCTTTTCAGTAAATGGATCCCCTTCCAGATAGTTGTATACAGGTGGGGTTGTACAATCTCCATGCCCTGCTTCCACTGTATAAAGAGACTGGAAGTGCTCCTGCCATATCTTGGAAGAAATGTTTGGCTCTATTGCCGAGACAAGTTCCTCGGACCCTGTATTAACAATTCGCCAAAACTTACGGTAGTCCATGGTGGCTAGGGAGCTAGTGAGTTCTTCCCATTTATTCTGGTCCCACTCAATCTTGGCATTAACAACCAGCTTCTTATATTCACGTCTCCTGGCTTGTATCTCAGGCCTACTTTTGCGATTCTTGATGCTCGACAAGAGATCCCTCCTTGCCTTGCGGCAAGCTGCATTATACCATGTGCACTGGTTCTTTCCACCCCCCCTCCTTGGTCCATTATTAAATAAGTCTGCAGTCAAAGTCTTAACGACTTCTTCATGCGCCAACCAAATTTGTTTGTTTTTCTCCCCTGAACTGGGTTCATCACTTAAAGTGCCTATTTTTTCCAGTACAGGAATGAGATTATTATAAAACCGAGGGAGCTTATCTGTGCTTGCGACTAGTTTCTCCCACTTAATTCTCCTCCTATTGTTTTCAAGGGCTAGACCCGAATTTGTCTTAAACGGTTCTACTTCCCCATGATCCCTACCAGGAAGGAGAAAGTCCAATTCCAGGGCGTTATGATCGCTGTCTTCTCTGTCTATTACCCTAAAGTCAATGACATGCGACCACGAAGATAATTGCACTAGAATATAGTCTAATCTTGACTCCCTTCCCTTTCGGTTGAACGTGGGTTTACTCGGGATATCAGATTTAACACGCCCATTACAGGCCCTCACCCCATGTTTCAGAGTTAGGGCGGTGATCTGGAGTGCTAATGGGGTCCAGGCTTTAGGCGATATAGATACTGTTGGTGGTACTAGCCATCTTGCATCTTCCTCTAAGGAAGCCCCATCTAAAAGACCAGCTAGGGGCTCAAAATGTGAGTTCAGATCCCCGCCCACTACAAATGGGATCCCCTTGGGGAGTTCACCAAGAAGATCCGACAGTTCGTCAATGGTGGAGGACTCCTGCGAAATGGTAACCGGCCTAGAATATACATTTACCACTGCTAATCTGCAGCAGATGGACCATTCCAGCAGAACCACAAGTATGTCCTCTGAGGCCACTGGGAGACGCATGGCCTGACATCCCAAGTGGACTGCGACCCAGGTTGCAAGGCCTCCCGATGGGCGCCCTCTGCCCCCCATTTCGCGAGAATGGAGAATACTGCAAAGCCCTGCCTCGAATGTTCCTCCCTCTCCCAAGTTTCCTGGAACAGGCATAAATCTTTTGAATCAGTATATTCAAACCATTCCTGGCATTCAAACTTGTTTCCCAGGCCTGCCACATTCCATGACAGTATTTTTAGTGGCGGGGGTCTATTGTTCGAAATAATAGTGTGAGTGGAGACATTCCCTTTTTCACTAACCATGGTCACTGGATGTGTTAGAGGGTGACTTATTGCTTCCCTTGCGTTATTTCGTTGCTCACCAATAGAATTACCCAGATCTCCATTGCCTTATCAATTTTACCTTCTAATGCCGCACAGGTGTGATTCAGCGTCTCCACTAGTTTCTCCACCACTGCAAGGACCGCATCCAACTTGCCGGACATAACAGCCGGCGACTCTGCTTCCGCCATATTCCCCGCAGCGGCTCTTGTCTGTGGGGGTGGGGCCGGAGTGTCAGGTATGTTCACTTTAAGACGCCTGCCTCGTGACATCTAGTCCAGCATAACTACGGGTCGGGCTCGGCGCACCCCAGTCAAGGAGTCGGGGGGCTAATGACGCACAAGTAGTCCCATGCACCTCGCCCCAAGGATCTCTTCCAATGCCCCCAAAGTCAGTGGCAACTGCCGTATCACCACCCCCGCACCGCTCCTCACCAGATAGCAGCGGCCCTTCAGCAGGCACAGTACTTAGAAGTGTGGCACGTATGCGCACAATGCCACGTTATGGGGATAGCGCTTTAAGGCCAGATCACTGGCACTATGTAGGATTCACTGTTGCCAGGTCGGCCCTCACCTCCGGGATCCAGGGCCCCCCCCCACACTCGCAGGGTCGCCAAATCGCATCAGGGCCCAGCTTGTGGCATTGCAAATTGTCTCCTCCACTGTTGGGACCCAGAAATAACCGCTCGGCGCCACTGCCCTCAGGACCCCCACCGCGGCACAGAGAGGGAGATCCTGCCCCGTAGGCAGCCGCCGCGGGAGGCCCCTGCAGTCTTCAATGCCAGCCGCCCTCTGCAGCGCAGCGCTAACTCAGGCTTGGTGCGTTACTCCCAAGACACACCTCGGCGATCACGAAGCCGCAGGGGAGCAGGGCAGGAGGAGCGTCCGGTCCTCGATCAGAGCAGCAGGCCGCTGCTGGCAATCCTCCGGGCAATGTAATATCAGTAGGGCAGCGAGCGTGCACCCCCGCAGCCCGGCATGTGTTCGCTAGTGTCCAGTGCGTCACAGTGCAAGGCCTGCGTAAACAACCACGCCAGCTTCAGCAGCACCTCACCGGGCCACAGGGAAGGCCACAGGTCCCGGGCCGGAGCTCAACATCCGATCGCCCTTGAATTCGCATCGGAGCCGCAGGGTGGGTCCAGCAGTCGCCGGATAAGTTTGCAGCGCGAGAAACCGCGCTGCACTCGGATAATAAGGGCTAACACGTGAGGCCTCCAGCGGAGCTCTAAGCAGACACGTTGCTAGACCCTGTAGCTGCGAACAGTCTGTCCCAACGTCTTCCTCCATTTCCTGCGTAGCCACGCCCCCTTGGTGGGCTTTTCCAGGGCTTTAATTTCCTTTCTGTCTTAATGGGATGGCCACCCCGTTAGGGGGGATCTACTTTTCTTTTCTTAACCACAGCTTTATTACCCTTCACGTAATTGCAGGCTTTAAAGCCTCCTGCCACCTGCCGTTAGCGTCCTTCTAGTTAGACCACTTCCCTATCTACCTTTGATAGGTGTGCCCCGTCCCTATCAGGAACCGTGTGGTGTTTGCCCCAAAAGAGGCCATGCCTAAATTACTAAGCCCTTTTATTAGATATGAATTGATTTGAACCAAGCCTTCCTGATTGGTGGGCTTGCACATGGCTCTATTAGCCCTTCTGTAGACTGTACGATGGCCTCGCCGGAAGATGGGAACACTGTTCTCTTTGACCACAGCCTTGTTTACCCTGCAAGTTATTGTTCGAGCCAACCAATACCCTATCTCCCCCCTCACCTCCGGTTGTACGGGAGTGCAGTGCCAGCAGGAGATGGGACCCCAAGAGCATAACAATCTCCTGCTCTATATTGAAACCACCGTCCTGTAGGCTATAATAGTTGAGCACAGTGTGCCAGGGTATGCATTTACCTTAGGGGGTTGATTAAGCCATAGGTCACCCAACTCCCTACTTGATGAGTCCCAACTAGAGGGTTCAAACTGATGGCCAACTGCTGCCCCAGCAAGGGTTATCATGCCGACATAGAACCCCAGGTGGACCTCCCCACCTAACGATGCAGGGTGGATCTAATCTCAGAGTGGTGGGTCCTGAGGTCTCCGTAGGGGCTCCAAAGATTCTGCTACCTCTCATGTCCTTTTTGCCTGAACCACCCATGTCTGACTGCATTCTGCAGATGCTGTGTTGCCATGCTGGAGACCCCATTCAACATGTATGGTCCATCTCTAGCTTATGTTGCGGGAATCCCAGGTGCCGCAAAAGATGCCAATGCTTTTGGATTGTGAAGACATGGGAGAACTATATGAGCATGAAACCTTCACCAACTGAGATCGAGGTGCAGTGTGTGCTCTGGAATTGTCAGCAATTGTGCTCCAAACCCATATTACTGCCTCTACCCTGACCATCAGGTAGGACACTGCAAAATTTGCAGAACTTTTTCACAGAAGACTCTAAAGGATAGAGAGGGCCGCCTCCTTCTGTGGCTACAGAAGTTGAAGGTCTCAGATAACCCTCTCTCTGACGTCGAAAGTGTGGCTTCTGGACGCACTGGAGCCTCCTCTAAGCGTAGCAGTGTGCATGACTTGCCCTCCCCCTTTCTTAAAAAGAGGAAGCTTCAACTTTTGGAGGTTGCTAAGGTGCCAATACACTCTACTGCTACGCCCACGCCCCCGAGATCTCACTCTCAGGCGTCTGTGGCTCTTCCAGCGCATGTTTCCTTTCTTAATCGTGCCAGACCGTTGACGGGCTTGTCGACGGTCACTCCGTCGACGAAATCTGAAGCTTCTACTACTTCGTCGACGACGGTGACGACGGCTTCCAGCAAGTTCCCTATGCTGTCGACGGCGGCTTCGTCGACACTAATCTTCGTCGACGGTGGTTTATGTCTCCATGAAAGCTATCTCGTTGACGATTCCTATATCTTCGTCGATGAAAAAGAAACCTGTGGCTGTCCCGTCAACATCTAAATCTTCATTGACGATTAAGAAGAAGAGGTCCTCCTCGTCGACGGTGACTAAGGCTTCGTCGACGGTGGCTTAGTCGACGGCGGCTTAGTCGACGGCGGCTTAGTCGGCGGCGGTTTCGTCGACGGTGGCGGCTTCGTCTACGGCTTCGTCGACTATGGTGGCTTCGTCGACGGTGGTGGCTGCGTCGACGGTGGTGGCTTCGTCGACGGTGGCTTCGTCGACGGGGTTGGCTCTTTCGTCGACAGCAGATCTCTCGTCCATGCCAAATTTTGCATCTCTCCCATTGGTGCCTGTTTCTACGCCAACGCCTGCTCCTGTCGACGATTCGCTCCTGCAGCGTCGTCACACTGTTTTGGAATTCCATTGCACTGCCACCAGCCACTCAACCACTGCCACAACAGTTTCCCTCTGGCAATGAGGATAATTCTGCCTCGGATTATGACACCACATTCCGGGCTGCTCGCAGTCCATTGGAGCTTTTTATAAAATGTCAGGATTTCGATGATGAGGATCAGGAGGACCATTATTATCAGGGGGAGGAGGAGGAACCTCCTGCGCAGATTCCGATGGCACAGTTGCCTTTATCCCTCATTTCTAATCTCCAATTTATGCTGGAGGATTACAACCGCCGTTTCCCATCTTCTTCCCACGGCTCTCTACGAGAAGCGCCTCCGAATACTCCAGGTCCTCCTCTGCCGCCGGCGGAACCAACACCGTCCGTTCCTTTACAAGTTTCTCCTACAGATGACGCTGACGTCATTCCGGTTCCAGAAGAAGGTGAACTCCTGGGGGACGATGATGATACTATGGCTGACTGGGACGATTACCAGATCAATTCGCCGTCTCCGCCTCCGGGGTCACCAGTGAATTCTCCTCCTGTTGATATTACAAGTTTCCATCAATTGATGGAGAGGGTGGCGCAGCGTTTTCATCTCCCAATGGTAGTCAGAGAGGAGGATTGCATTCTATATGATTTTAAAACTCAGCCGCAGAAGCAGGTTCGCGCTGTGCCCATAATTGATTTCATATGGAACGAGGGTATAAAATTGATGAAAACACCAAATTCATTTCCTGCAGTTCTCCCGCGGTTGGAGAAAAAGTATAAGGCTCCAGACTCTTCTCCTGCTTGCCTGGTATCCCAGCCAAAGCCGGATTCCGTGATCACCCAGGCGGCACAACGTCGCTCAAAGAATCCTTCTTCTCCGCTTACCTCTCCACCTGACCGTGATGGGCGTCGCTTGGATGCCATTGGCAAAAAAAAATCAACCATGGCCTCTACAACTGTCAGAGCAGTGAATTCCCTGGCCATCTTGGGTCGCTACGACCGCCAAATGTGGTCCGACATGGCTGCTTTCATCAACCTCATCCCAGAGCCTTCTAGAGCCGCCGCTCTCAAGATACTTCAGGAGGGAGAAAGAGCATCTTCAGAGATCATCGATTGCTCTGTGGATATTGCCTCAACTGGTTTTCGCCAGCTAGCTGGGGCAGTTGTTCTAAGGAGGCAGGGTTGGCTTCGCTCTACCTCTTTTCGACAGGAAGTCCAGGCAAAAATCCTCGACATGCCCTTTGATGGGGAATCACTGTTTGGCTGGCCAGCACGTAGATGAGGCGCTCCAAACAATAAAAAAGTACACAGAAACAGCTCGTTCCCTTGGCACGCTGCAGTTTAAAAGACAGCCTTTTCGGGGTGCTCGTGAACGCAGCACCACCTCCTCCTTTTGTGGCGGATCGACACAATACCGCTCATATCATCAGGGAAATCAGCGTTTTTCCTCCCAAAGTCCACAGTCTTATCGCCAACAGACTACCAAGTCCTACAGGGGAAAGTCTAACTATCGAGGAAACACTTCCAGAAAACAATGACTTTCTATGCTTACACCCCCCTCCTCTCAAGGCCCCCCCTATCAGAGTTGGAGGAAGAATCTCAAAATTATTTTCAAATTGGTCACTAATAACGTTGGGTATTGGACATTGTTTCAATAGGCCACGCTCTGGAATTCGTCAAATTCCCTCGGAACACCCCCCCAACCGGTCCTCTTCCCGCTCATCTCAAGGAGCTTTTCCAACAGATCAAAGTCATGCTCAAAAAAGGGGCCATCGAAGTGGTTCCAAAGTCTCAGAAGGGGCTAGGTTTCTATTCCCGTTTTTTCCTCGTGCTAAAGAAGTGTGGAGAGTGGCGCCCTATCCTCGACCTGAGGGCTCTGAACAAGTTTCTAAAAGATCAGACTTTCCGTATGCTTACACTGAGGGAAATTCTTCAGCTCCTCTCTCAAGACGACTTCATGTCGACAATCGATCTACAGGATGCCTATTTCCATGTTCCAATTCTACCACGCCACAGAAAATACCTGCACTTCCGTGTAGGCCAGAGAGACTTTCAATTCAGAGTCCTGCCCTTTGGGCTCCGCTCCGCCCCTCCGGGTCTTTACAAAGGTCCTCGCCACGGTGGTGGCCTATCTACGCTTGCGGGGCATTCAAATCTTCCCATATTTGGACGATTGTCTCATCAAGTCTCAGTCTTACCATCAGGCATCCTTAGACACTCAGTTTTGTCGGACTCTGTTCCACTCTCTGGGACTGTCAGTCAACACACAAAAATCTCAGTTCACGCCGGCTGTTCACAGGACTTTCCTAGGTGCTACTCTCAATACCTCCATGGCCATGGCTTTTGTTTCTGACGACCGGCAGAAGCGGATCCTGCAGCTCGCAGCTCACATCAGATGAAAACGGTCCGTTTCAGTCCGCATCTTGAAGTCTTTTCTGGGGATGGCGTCCTCCTGCATTTCTTTGATTCTGCATTGCAGACTGAAGAGTCGTCCAATTCAGGAAGAACTGGACAAGCAGTGTCGTCAGGTCTCTGGTTCATTCAGCGACCGGATCTTCATAACCGCTCGTATGGAACAAGCTCTGCGCTGGTGGACGCAACCTCGCAACATCGCAGCTGGCACTTCTTTCTTGGCAAAAGCTCCAGAACTCGTCCTTACCACGGATGCCTCCCTGGAAGGATGAGGTGGTCAACTTCACGGATTGTCCATCAAAGGCAAGTGGAATCTGTCCCAACGTTCTCGGCACATCAACAGGCTAGAACTGATGGCAATCTTCCTTGCACTCAGATCGTTCCGTCTTCTGCTTCAAGGGGAATCAGTGCTCGTTCAAACGGACAACACCACCAGCATGCACTATCTCAACAAGCAGGGCGGTACCAAATCTCCGCTGCTTTCCCAGCTAGCTCAGAAGATCTGGGATTGGGCCATACTCCATCAGATCACGCTTACAGCAGTCCACCTACCAGGCATTTCCAACATTCTGGCGGATTCTCTCAGCCGGTCCGCGTCATCGACCCACGAGTGGGAGTTGCACCAGCTGACTCTGGACTTCGTCTTCAGCCTCTGGGGTCACCCGGGCTTGGATCTCTTTGCAACTCCACAGAACAGCAAATGCCAATCTTACGCAAGTTGGCTTCCCCACAGCGGGTCGTGCGGCAATGCCCTTTCGATGGACTGGTGCAAGATATTTGCCTACGCTTTTCCGCCGATCCCGCTGGTACCTCGAGTGCTGTGGAAAATGCAGAGACAACCATGTCACATTATCCTGATTGCTCCCCGGTGGCCTCGGTAGGCATGGTTCTCGGAGTTACTGCTCCTCTCGCAATGCGAGCCCATCCTGCTTCGCCCCCAGCCGGACCTTTTCGCGATGAAAAACGGTCTGATCTGCCTTCCGAACCCCAGTTCGCTCAAATTGTCGGCCTGGAACCTGAGCACCTTGAATTTGCTCACTTGAATATTTCGCCTGCCTGCGGAGAGGTTCTTACCAGGGCGCGGGCACCTTCCACGGTGAAGACCTACAAACTAAAGTGGAAACGCTTCTGCCATTGGTGTTCGTCTGCTAACATCCACCCAGTGCACGCCTCTCCGGCACAAATTCTGACTTTCTTTTCGCAGTTGGCACAGTCAGGACTTTCTCATTCCACTCTAAAAGTCTTTCTGGCAGCAATTTCTCGTTTTCGCCAGGCCGGCTCTTCCTCTCTCTATTTGTCTAGACTGATTCAACAGTTCTTTAAGGGACTGTTCCGGATGTTTCCACACATTCGGTGTCCTCCGCCCACATGGCGTCTTAACATTGTATCGGCGCAACTTATGAAGGCGCCCTTTGAGCCAATCCACTCAGCAGATTTTAAATTCCTAACCTGGAAGGTTGCCCTCCTTCTTGCTCTAACTTTCTCACGTCGAGTGAGTGACATTCATGCCTTCACAATCCAGCCTCCTTTCCTCCAATTTAAATCGGACTGTGTTATCCTTCGAACTAATCCAGCTTTCATGCCGAAGGTGCCATCCGACTTTCATCTTAATGAACCTGTGATTTTAAAAACCTTCTTTCCTCATCCGCAATCTCCAGCGGAACAGAGTCTGCACTGTTTGGACTTAAAGAGGTGTCTCAAATTTTATATCAGCAGAACGGCGCCTTTTCGCAAATCTGACCAACTGTTCGTTGCCTATGGGCGTACCTGTAAGGGACATTCTGTTACCAAACCAACAATTGCACGTTGGGTTTCTTCAGTGATATCTTTCTGCCATCAGAAGGCTGGCAAGCCTCTTCCTTCCGGAGTGAGGGCGCATTCTACTAGGGCGATGTCCTCCTCCACTGCCTTGTTCGCTGGTGTGCCCATTCATCAGATCTGACAGGCAGCTACGTGGTCCAACAGGCACACTTTCACGAGGCACTACTGCCTGGAGGCGATCAACGAAGCCGATACAGCAGTGGGCCAAGCAGTTCTTTGCAATCTTTTCAAATAATGTGAGCCTCTGTTACTTCCCTCCTCCTTGGGTTGTTATCAGTTTTGTGATTTTTTGATGCTATGACATTGTATTTCATGCAACCTCGATATTGCCTCTTCAGGCTGCAGAGTACTGCTCACTAGTCTATTCAAGTATGTGAATCTATGAAAGACACCCCAATGCTGGAAAAGAACAAATGTTACTTACCTGTAAACTGTGGTTCTCCAGTATTGGTGTCTCTCATACATTCACATGCGACCCACCCTCCTCCCCTCAGAGACTCTCTCTCTCTCTCTTCTCCTCATAAGAATATTTTGTCACTCTTGTGCTACGAAAATCTGAGGGCCTGAGCTTCTGAGGAGAAGGTTCTAGAGGGTGTTTGCGCCTGATTGGCAGGAGTTTGGACTATAAAAACGACATGGATATGTCAGTAAAGTGATTTCTTTTTCAATGCATTCCTATGTGTCAATGTTATCCTATGGTACTTTTGACTTTGTATGTTATTTTAAAATATATAATGTTTATTTATATATGTATTTTATTCCTATACATATATATATACATATATGAGGCTTATTGCTTTTTATGTACCGTGGGACTCCCACTTCGACGACGGGGAATATTCAAGCATGTGAATCTATGAAAGACACTGTGAGAAGTTGGCCTGATGTATGATGTCACTAGTTCTAGTGTACACCTTATATCAGTCCAAATACCCTTATGGTGATTGGTTGTAAAGTCAACCTTATAGACCAGCTATCCTAGTGGTAGCATGGACAAGAGCAGTCTTAGGCTAAACTCTGAATGGCATGTGAAGCCAGCTGTGATACCATATATAATCCCTTGAATACCAAATGAAAGGACACCACAACAGATATATATATAAAATAAAGTGTATTTATTCTAGTCAAACCCTCAGCACTCTTTATGAGATTAGAGGTAAGTACAACACAGTCTTATTTAAGCATACATTAAGTCACACAGGTAAGTAATACAGTTAGGCCCTAGGGGCCACGCAAACCATATACTAAGTAAGTGGTATAAGAACCACTGTCACGGAAATAGAATAGGCCTAGGCCTAGGGAATCGCTGGGGCTACACTACACTAGCGTTAGTTAGGAAGTGGGAGGCCCACGGGATTCGTGTGCAGAGTGGAAACACTCACGCGTAATGCGTAAAAGTCAATAGCAATAGTACAGTTTAGAAAACGGTAGATTTAGGACACTTCCGGAGTAGCTAGGAAGTTGAGACTTGAAAACTAGACACTGGGATAGTCACTATCCTGATGAGCACCGGAGTACCCAAGTTACCTAGCCCACAGGCTGCGGGTGCATAGGGGTGAAGATGCGTCGTTTTCGTCGTCGACTCCTATGGATGCCTGAAGAAAGATGCTGACAGGCAGTCAGTGAAGAGTGTCCGGTGGATCCCAAGGCTGGGATCAAGAAGAAAGGAAACCTGCAAGCAGAAGGGACAGAGTCAAGGTCACTAGCCAGTGACCACGTGGAACCAGGAAGGAACCAGGCGATGTCGTGAAGATTGCAGGTGAAGGTGAAGCTTGTCGCTGCAGCCAGGAGGACCAGGAAGCGTCGAGGACGACCAGGACCAGGAGGCGAGCTGTCCCACGAAGGCTCTTGCTGTCGGCGGCGTCGAAGTTGGACTAGGACTCACCAACCCTTGGCAAGCGGAACCCACGAAGAACGGAGGACTTGCTTCTGGTGCAGACCAGGAAGGTCTGGGGTGCTTCTTCTTTGCAGAGAAGCGGGAGCCAGTCTGGAGGAGCCAAACCAGCGCAGAAGATTTCAGGGTGCGTCGTCACAAAGGCCACTAGCCAGCGGGCAAGCAACCGGACAGACGCGGCAAGCAGGAAAATGCTGAAGGGCCCCACGCAGGACTCGTGGAGTGTGGGGGGCTGATCTTCGGTGCAGATGGTGCTTGGGGTTGGGGCTTCTCAATCCCCGGTGCACAACTTCGAGGGTACCTCAGAAGCTGCGCTTTAAGTTACTAGCCACTTTTTCCAGGTAGCCGGTCCCACGTCGCTCGTCGCCTCCACGGATCTCAGCTCTGCTGTAGATGTGGATCAGGGTCGGAGAAGTCTGGAAGTCAAGGCTCTGGTCAGGCTCTGCAGTCGGTTCCTCGTAGAACGTGGGCAAAGCAAAGGGTAGTCTCTTGATGGTGCCTGTTTGGACAGGGTAGCCACTCCTTGGCTACAAGGGAGATTCTTCAGTCTTCTTCTTTCGTCGAATGTCGAAGGTCCAGAGTTTCTGTTCAGTTTTGCAGGTTCAGGATAATCTAAAGTCTTGAGGCCCAACTCCCACTCTTATACTAATCTGGGGGGCTGGGATACCTGCTAGGTCACGCCTTATGGGTGGGACCTGGGAGGGGGGTGGTTACACCCACTTCCCTTTGTCCAGTTTCGCGCCAGAGCTGGGGCTGGAGTGCCCCAGCGCCGGTTTGAACTGGACTATGCAAGGAACACCTTGTGTGCCCCAGGCATGTCTCATTCCTTTCAGCCCACCCTGCCCCAATACACTAAAGGCTGTCTGGGGAGGTGCTAGCACCTCCCCAAGCAGGAAACCTATTGTCCAGGCCTCCCTGGCTGGGATCACTCCCAGCTGCAGGAGGTCAGACTTGTGTCGTGGCAGCAGCATCCATTTTGTGATGCTGAGGCTTTGGTCAGAGGCTAACAGTTGAAGTATGATTTTAACATGTCTTTCCCTCTAGAAGGGGGGAATAATATTCTCAGGTCCAGAAATGGCATGGGGGTATTATTCCACAGTGTTAGACACCTTACACGACATGTTTCGATAAAGCCAAACCATAGTTACCATAACCGTCTAAGATTATAAGGCACTTTAAGAGTATATGGTAGGCTATATCATAGAACAGCTATAAGGACAAGGTTCCGAAAGCTGCAGACAGGCTCAGCTCATGCTAGAGCACCATCTCACATGTTACCAAGCACTCTGCCTCCAGGATTGTCAAGGCCTGCCATAGGAGTGACTGATAGGTACACATGTGTCTATATGTAAGTTAGGTATAGGAATACTACACCTAAGCAAGGGGTGATTACACGACCTTGCCCCAGCTGAGTGATCAGCCAGTTGTGTCAAAATGGAAGGCCAGGCCAGGGGTGGCATAATACATGCTGCAGCCCCTGGTAGGCCTAGGGTACACCTATGCCCTGGGTACCTAGGGTACACTGTACAGGGGCCAATAAGGTGATCCTATCCAAATGGGTTATGCACCTAAAGTACATAGTATAATTTAGAGAGAGAACAGCAGGGCTGTGGGTCTGATTAGCAGGCCCACAGCCACATCTAAGTCGAAAACCAGTAAAGCAAAAGCAAAAAGTGGGGGTGAACATAGAAAGCAGACCCTACTCTCCTACACAACCCCCCCCCAAACTTAGGGACATTGAACTAACCTTGACCAGTTGAGTCTTCATGTTCTAAGTGGAAATATCTGGAGAGTCCATCTGCATTGGCATGGTCAGTCCCAGGTCTATGTTCCACTGTGAAGTCCATCCCCTGTAGGGAAATGGACCACCTAAGAAGTTTGGGATTTTCACCCTTCATCTGATTTAGCCACAAGAGGGGCTTATGGTCTGTCTGAATCTTGAAGTGAGTGCCAAACAAGTATGGCCTCAGCTTCTTCAGGGCCCAAACCACAGCAAAGGCCTCCCTCTCAATAGCTGACCAACGTTTCTCTCTAGGGGTCAGCCTTCTACTTATAAAAGCAATGGGCTGGTCTTGACCATCTACATTCAGTTGTGAAAGAACAGCTCCCACACCTAACTCAGAAGCATCTGTCTGGACAATGAACTCTTTGGAGTAGTCTGGACTTTTCAGAATAGGTGCACTGCACATGGCCTGCTTCAGGTCATCAAATGCTTTTTGACAGCTTACTGTCCACTGAACTTTCTTTGGCATCTTCTTGGAGGTCAAGTCATTAAGTGGTGTCACTATGGACCCATAGTTCTTAACAAACTTTCTGTAGTACCCAGTCAGGCCCAAGAAAGCTCTGACCTGAGTCTGGGTAGTTGGAGGAGCCCAGTCCTTTATGGTCTGGATCTTGCTCTCCAGTGGTTGAACCTGACCCCCACCAACTAGGTGGCCCAGGTATACAACCTTGCTCTGCCCTATCTGGCACTTAGTGGCCTTGATAGTGAGGCCTGCCTTTTGCAGGGCCTCTAAAACATTCCTCAGGTGGACCAGGTGATCCTCCCAGGTGGAGCTAAAGACAGCAATATCATCAAGATAAGCTGCACAATAATCATCCAACCCAGTAAGGACTTGATTCACCAACCTTTGGAAAGTGGCAGGTGCATTCTTCAAACCAAAGGGCATTACCACAAATTGATAATGTCCTCCTGGGGTCGAGAAAGCAGTTTTGGCCTTTGCACTCTCAGCTAGTCTGATTTGCCAGTAGCCTGCTGTTAGGTCAAATGTGCTCAAAAACTTAGCAGCTGCCAGTCTGTCAATGAGCTCATCTGCCCTAGGTATTGGGTGGGCATCTGTCCTAGTGACAGCATTGAGACCTCTGTAATCCACGCAAAACCTCATCTCTCTCTTACCATCTTGGGTGTGAGGTTTTGGCACAAGAACTACAGGACTAGCCCAAGGGCTCTCTGAAGGTTCAATGACTCCCAGCTCCAACATCTTTTGTACCTCAACTTTTATGCAGTCCCTGACATGGTCAGGTTGCCTGTAGATTTTACTCTTCACAGGCAGACTGTCACCAGTGTCCACCTCATGGGTGCACCAGTTTGTCTGACTTGGGGTCAGAGAGAACATATGTCTGTAGGATTGCAGAACCTGTCTGCAGTCCTGTTGCTGATGGACAGTGAGGCTGTCAGAAAAGACCACACCATCAACTGAGCCATCATCAGTGTTCTGAGTCAACAGGTCTGGGAGAGGGTCACTCTCTTCCTCCTGCCCCTCATCTGTAGCCATGAATAGCCCCATGTCTGCCCTGTCAACATATGCCTTCAATCTGTTGACATGAAGCACCCTGTGGGGGCTTCTGGGAGTCCCAAGGTCCACCAAGTAGGTGACTTCTCCCTTTTTCTCAACAATAGTGTGGGGTCCAGACCATTTGTCTTGGAGTGCTGCTGGGGCCACTGGCTCCAACACCCACACTTTCTGCCCTGGCTGGTAAACAGTCAGTACAGCCTTTTGGTCATGCCAAGCTTTTTGGAGTTCTTGGCTTGCCTCAAGGTTTTTAGAAGCCTTCTTCATATACTCTGCCATCCTGGAGCGGAGACCAAGTACATAATCCACTATGTCTAGTTTGGGTTGTCTGAGAGGTCTCTCCCATCCTTCCTTCACCAAACACAGGGGTCCTCTTACAGGATGCCCAAACAAAAGCTCAAAAGGGCTGTAGCCAACCCCTTTTGTGGGACCTCTCTGTAAGCAAACAGAAGGCAGGGTAAAAGGATGTCCCATCTTCGCCTAAGCTTGTCTGGTAATCCTTTTATCATTCCCTTTAGGGTCTTGTTGAATCTCTCAACAAGCCCATTGCACTGTGGGTGATAGGGTGTGGTGACCTTATAGTTAACACCACACTCCTTCCACATTGCAGTCAAGTATCCTGACATGAAGTTAGTACCTCTGTCAGAAATGACCTCCTTTGGAAAGCCCACTCTGGAGAATACTCCAAGCAGGGCCCTTGCCACAACAGGAGCTGTTGTGGTCCTCAGGGGAATTGCTTCTGGGTACCTGGTGGCATGGTCCACTATCACCAGTATGAATCTGTGCCCAGATGCTGTTTGTGGGTCCATTGGTCCTACAATATCTATGCCCACTCTTTCAAAGGGGACCCCCACCACAGGTAGTGGTATGAGGGGGGCCTTTGTGGTGCCACCTGATTTGCCATTGGCTTGGCAGGTGACACAGGAGCGACAAAACTCCTTAGTATCTTCTGACATATGGGGCCAGTGGAAGTGAGGGACAAGCCTGTCCCAAGTCTTGTTCTGGCCTAGATGTCCTGCAAGGGGAATATCATGGGCCAAGGTGAGAAGGAAGCCTCTGAACTTCAGTGGTATGACCAACCTCCTGGATGCACCAGGCTTGGGGTCTCTAGCCTCTGAATACAGTAGCCCTTCATCCCAATACACTCTATGGGTACCTTGAGCATTCCCTGCAGCCTCAGCAGCAGCCAGCTGTCTGAGGGGTTCAAGAGAGGGGCAGTCTAATTGAGCCTGCCTCAGATCTGCCCTTGAAGGTCCCCCTGTCCCAAGAAACTCAACCTGATCAGGTTCAAGTTCTTCTAGGACAGTTCCTTCAGGGCTCTCAGAATCATCCTCCTGGGAGGGCTGATCCACCACCTGAGGCAGGGGGGAAGGCACAGCCTTAACCCTACTGCTCTTTCTCTTGGGTTGTGACTGGTCCATAGTTTCAGGATCCAGCACTTGTTCAGTGGTGCACTTTTTGGCCTGTGACCTGGTCACAGCAAGGACATGTGCATCTATCCCCAGCATTTCTGCATGGGTCCTATACTCCACTTCAGACCAAACTGAAGTTTCAAGATCATTGCCCAGTAAACACTCTACAGGAAGGTCTGAACTAACAACAACTTTCTTGAGGCCAGTTACCCCTCCCCAGGAGAAGTTAACAATAGCCACACTATGGGAGGTAGTGGCATTGCTAGCGTTGGTCACTAGGTAATTCTCACCTAGTATGATCTGTCCAGGGTCCACAAAAGCAGGTGTCACCATTGTGACACTAGCTCCAGTGTCCCTGTAGGCCTGAGCCATTCTTTGGTTGATAAAAGGGGTCTGTCTGTACTTGCCCAGGTTACTGGGGCCTACAGTAGAGGACAAAGCTAAGTCCCCATCACAGATCAGAACAGCCTGAGTAGGTACTCTGACTAGGCCAGAATCCTCCTCAGTTCCCAGGGTTAACCCTACTACACCCTTTTGCTGGGAACCACCACTTACAGCTGAACTAGGGGGTACAGTTGCCTTAGGGGCAATGGTGGCTGGGGGCTTATCCTTTTTGGTGCACCCACTAAACCAATGTGAGTTGGACTTACAATAGTTGCACCATGGTTTCTTTTGGCCATCTTTCTTTTTATCCTTTTTGGGACCACCCTCCCCCTGAGCCTTTTGGGGGCCTGGTGAAGACTTCTGGTCTTTTTGTTTCTGCTCATTACCCTTCTGGTCTGCCTTTTTCTGATCACCGCCCTGGTTCTGGTTTTTCTGCTTAACTCTAGTCCTGACCCATCTATCTGCCTTCTTTCCCAATTCTTGGGGAGAAGTCAGATCAGAATCAATCAGGTGTTGATGCAATAGCTGGTTTTGACAGTTGTTAAGTATTTGCTCTCTCATGATCAAATTATACAATCCTGTATAGTCCTTAACCTTACTTCCCATTAGCCAGCCTTCCAGAGCCTTAGTGGCACAATCTACAAAGTCAGTCCAGTCCTGAGTCTGTGTCTTCTGGGTATCCCTGAACAACAACCTGTATTGTTCAGTGGTTAGGCCAAACCCATCAATCAGAGCACTCTTCAGGACAGTGTAATTATCTGCATCCTCATCACTAACTGTGAGGAGCTTGTCTCTGCCTTTCACAGAGAAGGAGAGCCACAAGATAGCTGCCCACTGACTTTGGGGTACCTGCTGTACTTTGCAAGCTCTCACCAAAGCAGTTATCCATTTGTGGATGTCATCCCCACACTTGTAGGGAGGGACAATCTTGCTTAGGTTTCTATTATCATAGTGCCTGTCTCTATCCTTAGGGATATTGCTGCCACCAGTGGGTTCTGACCCACTCAACTTTTGTTCTCTAGCCAGAGCAAGCTTCTCTTTGGCAAGGGCAAGTTCTTCCCTCTGAATCCTCAGATTAGCTTCCCTCATTCTGGCTTCATGCTCCTTTCTCTCAGGGGAAGTCATTCCCCTGTGAGAGGAAGCATTAGAGATGTTAGAGACATGGGAGTGGATGGATTCCCTTGAAGGGGATCTGTCCCTCCTGCTTCTCTGTGTAAGCCTACTTGGGGGTCTGTAAGGGGGGACCCCATGCAAACTCCCATGTAAGCTTAGGTTAGCCTGGCTAAGTCTTCCTACTTGGCCCTGGCTGTCTACCTCTTCATCTGAAGTCTCCTCTGACTCCTCTGTGGTGGGTAGACCCTCCTCTGTACCTAGGGTACCCGCCTGAGATGCCCTAATAATGTCATACTCCTCTAGGAGTTGTCTTAACTGAAGGAGGGTAGGGGTTGCACCCTGTTTTATTCCTCTGGAGGTACACAAGTGTCTCATCTCCTGGAATGTTAAGGTATCATATCTAGAGGGGGTCTTTTGTAGGCCTGGGCAGTAAATTTCGTTCCGTTCGCGGAATTTGCGGAATTTGGGTAATTTAGCGTTCCGCGGAGAACGCGAAATTGCCCAAAAATCTGCTTTCCGCGACTTCGCGAAATTTTTTGCTTGTTCGCGTTCTCAATATGCGTGTTCGCGAGATATTTCACCCCGAGCACGCAAACAGCGATCGCGAACAGGCAAAAAGTATCGCGAACAAGCAATTCCGCGTGTTCGCGGAATTTCTGCGTGCTCGCGGAGATTTTTTACCGTTTCGCGGAGATTTGCGTACCGCGATTACGCAAATTCCGCCCACCCCTAGTCTTTTGCAGACCTGATCCTCCTGAGGGAGCATCTACTTGATCTCCTCTCAGAGACATGATCTAGTGAGGGTGTGGTGTGTGCACCTACCTACACTAGTTGTATCTACTAAACCTCTCTAGTAGTTGTAGTCAGGGTGTGTTACTCCCTTCAACCTACAACTACAAAGTCCAGTAGGACTTAAGTATTATAATCTATGTTATATGTACCTAGACAATATCTGTGTGATCTTTCAATTTAGTATCTCAAGATTACAATGGTATTACAACAGCAAGCTCAGATCCCAACCGCTGCTCACCAATGTGAGAAGTTGGCCTGATGTATGATGTCACTAGTTCTAGTGTACACCTTATATCAGTCCAAATACCCTTATGGTGATTGGTTGTAAAGTCAACCTTATAGACCAGCTATCCTAGTGGTAGCATGGACAAGAGCAGTCTTAGGCTAAACTCTGAATGGCATGTGAAGCCAGCTGTGATACCATATATAATCCCTTGAATACCAAATGAAAGGACACCACAACAGATATATATATAAAATAAAGTGTATTTATTCTAGTCAAACCCTCAGCACTCTTTATGAGATTAGAGGTAAGTACAACACAGTCTTATTTAAGCATACATTAAGTCACACAGGTAAGTAATACAGTTAGGCCCTAGGGGCCACGCAAACCATATACTAAGTAAGTGGTATAAGAACCACTGTCACGGAAATAGAATAGGCCTAGGCCTAGGGAATCGCTGGGGCTACACTACACTAGCGTTAGTTAGGAAGTGGGAGGCCCACGGGATTCGTGTGCAGAGTGGAAACACTCACGCGTAATGCGTAAAAGTCAATAGCAATAGTACAGTTTAGAAAACGGTAGATTTAGGACACTTCCGGAGTAGCTAGGAAGTTGAGACTTGAAAACTAGACACTGGGATAGTCACTATCCTGATGAGCACCGGAGTACCCAAGTTACCTAGCCCAGAGGCTGCGGGTGCATAGGGGTGAAGATGCGTCGTTTTCGTCGTCGACTCCTATGGATGCCTGAAGAAAGATGCTGACAGGCAGTCAGTGAAGAGTGTCCGGTGGATCCCAAGGCTGGGATCAAGAAGAAAGGAAACCTGCAAGCAGAAGGGACAGAGTCAAGGTCACTAGCCAGTGACCACGTGGAACCAGGAAGGAACCAGGCGATGTCGTGAAGATTGCAGGTGAAGGTGAAGCTTGTCGCTGCAGCCAGGAGGACCAGGAAGCGTCGAGGACGACCAGGACCAGGAGGCGAGCTGTCCCACGAAGGCTCTTGCTGTCGGCGGCGTCGAAGTTGGACTAGGACTCACCAAGCCTTGGCAAGCGGAACCCACGAAGAACGGAGGACTTGCTTCTGGTGCAGACCAGGAAGGTCTGGGGT
Organism: Triturus cristatus; assembly: GCF_964204655.1. Classification (NCBI taxonomy): domain Eukaryota; kingdom Metazoa; phylum Chordata; class Amphibia; order Caudata; family Salamandridae; genus Triturus; species Triturus cristatus. The sequence goes on from NC_140595.1 coordinate 58,506,997, forward strand.
GCTTCTTCTTTGCAGAGAAGCGGGAGCCAGTCTGGAGGAGCCAAACCAGTGCAGAAGATTTCAGGGTGCGTCGTCACAAAGGCCACTAGCCAGCGGGCAAGCAACCGGACAGACGCGGCAAGCAGGAAAATGCTGAAGGGCCCCACGCAGGACTCGTGGAGTGTGGGGGGCTGATCTTCGGTGCAGATGGTGCTTGGGGTTGGGGCTTCTCAATCCCCGGTGCACAACTTCGAGGGTACCTCAGAAGCTGCGCTTTAAGTTACTAGCCACTTTTTCCAGGTAGCCGGTCCCACGTCGCTCGTCGCCTCCACGGATCTCAGCTCTGCTGTAGATGTGGATCAGGGTTGGAGAAGTCTGGAAGTCAAGGCTCTGGTCAGGCTCTGCAGTCGGTTCCTCGTAGAACGTGGGCAAAGCAAAGGGTAGTCTCTTGATGGTGCCTGTTTGCACAGGGTAGCCACTCCTTGGCTACAAGGGAGATTCTTCAGTCTTCTTCTTTCGTCGAATGTCGAAGGTCCAGAGTTTCTGTTCAGTTTTGCAGGTTCAGGATAATCTAAAGTCTTGAGGCCCAACTCCCACTCTTATACTAATCTGGGGGGCTGGGATACCTGCTAGGTCACGCCTTATGGGTGGGACCTGGGAGGGGGGTGGTTACACCCACTTCCCTTTGACAAGTTTCGCGCCAGAGCTGGGGCTGGAGTGCCCCAGCGCCGGTTTGAACTGGACTATGCAAGGAACACCTTGTGTGCCCCAGGCATGTCTCATTCCTTTCAGCCCACCCTGCCCCAATACACTAAAGGCTGTCTGGGGAGGTGCTAGCACCTCCCCAAGCAGGAAACCTATTGTCCAGGCCTCCCTGGCTGGGATCACTCCCAGCTGCAGGAGGTCAGACTTGTGTCGTGGCAGCAGCATCCATTTTGTGATGCTGAGGCTTTGGTCAGAGGCTAACAGTTTGAAGTATGATTTTAACATGTCTTTCCCTCTAGAAGGGGGGAATAATATTCTCAGGTCCAGAAATGGCATGGGGGTATTATTCCACAGTGTTAGACACCTTACACGACATGTTTCGATAAAGCCAAACCATAGTTACCATAACCGTCTAAGATTATAAGGCACTTTAAGAGTATATGGTAGGCTATATCATAGAACAGCTATAAGGACAAGGTTCCGAAAGCTGCAGACAGGCTCAGCTCATGCTAGAGCACCATCTCACATGTTACCAAGCACTCTGCCTCCAGGATTGTCAAGGCCTGCCATAGGAGTGACTGATAGGTACACATGTGTCTATATGTAAGTTAGGTATAGGAATACTACACCTAAGCAAGGGGTGATTACATGACCTTGCCCCAGCTGAGTGATCAGCCAGTTGTGTCAAAATGGAAGGCCAGGCCAGGGGTGGCATAATACATGCTGCAGCCCCTGGTAGGCCTAGGGTACACCTATGCCCTGGGTACCTAGGGTACACTGTACAGGGGCCAATAAGGTGATCCTATCCAAATGGGTTATGCACCTAAAGTACATAGTATAATTTAGAGAGAGAACAGCAGGGCTGTGGGTCTGATTAGCAGGCCCACAGCCACATCTAAGTCGAAAACCAGTAAAGCAAAAGCAAAAAGTGGGGGTGAACATAGAAAGCAGACCCTACTCTCCTACACACACCAATACTGGAGAACCACAGTTTACAGGTTAGTAACATTTGTTCTTCTTGACCCTAATGGAGCCACGGCACACATTCTGGCACCTACTGATGCAACCCACCTGGCTGACTTAACGCTGCGAGGTTTAGATCTTATCCCCAAGCTCTCATGTTACCGGTGCACATCTTCTATAGGTCTTGCCCCCACTCTATTTATACTGATTCCTGCCATGTACCCTTCTGCCCCTGTATGGGCGAATAAAACACCTGTAACATTGCAAATCCCACTGCCCTAACATCATGGGGCAATCCGGGGGGAGAGAGGGGTCAGTGCTGTTAGGTTCTGCTACATGACCATGTACACCCGCATTCGCTCCAATGGAAGACTGCCCGTTGCCGCCCCAAGATATCCAGTGAACGTGGCACCCGTGCCCAGCGTGTCCCACAAACGTGCTCTGGCTGCAACGCACCGCCAACATCACTGACGGCATCCCCACAGGGGCCAAAGACGACCTTCACTCAGGGGTCCCAACTCTGAAGTGCTTAGAAGCTGGCAACCGCGGGGGGGGGGGGGGGGGGTCAAACTACCACCAGGTCGAGGCGCAGAAGAAAGCAGCTCAGTTCAACTGAAGCTGCAACTGAGACACGGCGTAATCATGCTGGTCGGGGAAGTCTGTATGGGGCGGGGGACCTCACCAGCAAGTAACCTGATGCACACGGAGTCGCCAGACCAGGGGACACGATGAGCCAGACAGCGTGTCCAAAGACGGTGTGTCCGGCAGCAACGAAGGCGCCTAAAAGGCGGTGGCAGGTATAAATATCTTCCCCCAATCCGCTGCGCGGCGGAAATGATGCGGCCCATGCGTCGGGATGTGGGACTCAGGGTCCCAAGACTAGAGGGGGTGTTGGTGTGCCTAAGTGCCACTAAGGTGGCCGCCCTTTTAGGTGGCTCACTGCGTGAGCCGCAGGCAGCCGCATTGTGGGTGTTGTCTTCGGAAAACCCCCCAAACTGCCTGCCATGCTACCAAGGCATGGCGACTTGCTAGTATCGTTTCTTTTCACCCCAAAAATGCCCTGTCATGCTGATAGACTGCATTTTCGGCAACAAAAAGCATCGCCAACACAGTAGGAAGGTTTAAGTATGTCAAGCCGGTACATATAGACTGGTGTCGCTGGCGCCTCCTGCTCCCCAGCCCACAGCTCTCTTGTTTTCAGCCTACATTTTCACATGCAGTCATACTTACGGTGTACTGTACCTAAAAAATCCTACAATTTTCTAATGTTTCTTGTTGTATGTTTGTGAAAGTAGAATGATCTCTAATGCAATGCAGTTGGCAGACCCCACAGTGCTTTCTTCACATTTCCTGATTGAAAACAAAGTAATTGACACCATCAAACCACCGAGGACGCTGGTGTTTCCGCCATCAAAAACCCAAAGCTATAACTAGGATCATGCTGGGTAAAAAGTGGCCCAATTTTGTGTCATATTTGAATATTACACACTGTGCATTTTAATCTGTCCAGGCTCTGCGACCGGCATTGCTGAAACTCGCTGGCATCCTTTTTGCACTATTCCTTGCAGCTGCCTGTCGCATTATACAGCAACCCCGAGGAGCTCACCGAATCAATAATCATCATGCTTTGCACAATAACCCTTTTACCTGTTTTGTGATATACAGTAGCATTAAGAGGCACGAACAGTTTAGGCCCTGCTTTCATTCTGCAGCAGAGAGTGCAGTACTATTTATTTCCCCCTTCACAACAATCAGCCCCCTCGCTCGCCAAGTGGCAGAGCAGCAAGTGGGAGCACCGCGTGCTTTCTACAATACTTGACCTTTTACAGTAAGGTTCTCTGTGATGAGGACGATTCAAAAAAGTGCACTGCCATACACCAATGCTATTACGAATGCCGTCTTCTCTATTTTGTGTCGATGGGTTTGTGGGAATCCTCAAACTGCGGTTTTCCTTTAATGTGGCGGGCTATTCTCCAGCTTTACATCTTGCTCGAAGGCGCAGCTGTCTGAAAAAACTATTGTCACCAGTTTTCTAAAACACACATAGAGTGGGTTTTGGCTCTGCGCAGATCTGTATTCCCTTTACTGTTTATGCTATTGGATGTTTGGTGTATCATTCGATCTCCTGTTCACTCCTTGCATTGCAAGGCATGCGTGAGTGTTTTACATTTTGAACCTGCTCTGAATCATCAGAAATTAAATTCTTTATTCTATAAATAAATTAAACGCAGAAAACAATCTTGTTTCGTTTTTCAATGCAGCAAGCTTGTTCATTGTTTTAGGCAGAACTACCATTTCTAGCTAGACATATTGGCATTGGTAACATTGCTTCTATAACTCCCTGCTGTCCTTTTTTAGGTCGACAGGGCAGCTCTCTGTTTAGCTAAAGACATCTTGGGACAATCGGAAAGCTTCCCTGGGAAAACATTCCGACCATTGCTTACCACTGGCTCTGTGGATTGTAACTCACATTTGCTTGCTTTCTATTTGCTGACACTGTTTGTTTTAGGCTGTGCAGCTTGACTTTGTCCCTCCCTTGCCCAAACCCTATATACTGTATTCTTCCACCAGTACTGAGTTTCTGTAAACAGGCCTTTACATCTTCCTCTTAGCTTGTCACATTTGCTGTGCATTCAAAGACAGAGGTCAAATGCCAGGCTCTGTCTTCTGAGAGAGCTTGGTGTGGAGCTTGATGTTTGCTTGTCTTCCTCTGACTTTAAAGTCAGAGGGTTTATGTGACAATCATGCTGGCTACTCAGGATGTGCTGGACAGAAGACTGTAGAATATTTTTTCTAGCACAAAACAACATTTTAATGTTTATAAATGAACTGTACAGATACTTCAGAATATGGAAAGCACAAATGAAGCCCATTTTTGGTTATTCTGAAATGTGGTGGCAAAAATATTTGAAGACGATCAAAACAAATCAATACACTAGGTAATGACGTTTCCGCACTTTATTGTTTGTTCGCTGTATACTTCAGTCTGTAAAATTGTATGTCTGTTCAACTGCAATGGCAATTTAAATTGGAGATTTGTTGTCTGTAATGGCAGTGCGCTACCACACCATACATGCTCCACTTTACTCCAGTCAACTCCAGGCCACTGCACTGTACTCTGCACACTATGCCACTCCACACTGTGTCACTGCACACTACTCTGCACCACTCCACTGCACTGCACTGTACTCTACTTCCCATGACGCCTCTCTACTCTATGCCAATGTACTGTACTCCATACTACCCTACTGTGTACCACTGCACTCTACGCCACTCCACTCTAAGCCACTCGAATCTACTCTGCAGCACTGCACTCTATGACATTTTACTCTACTCTGAAATAATCTACTCTAAACCACTCCACTCTACACCACTACAATTTACCTTGCGCCCCTCCACACCACTCTACCCTACTGCACTCTACTCCAGTCTATTCTTCACCACTGTACACTACACCACTGCACCCTACGCCAATGCACTCTGCACCATTGTACTGTACACCACTATTATCTACTCTTGAACACTTTACTCAATGCCACTGTACTCTATACCACTTTACTCTGCACCACTCTGCACCACTGCATTCTACAGTAATGCACTCTGCGAAACACCACTCTACACCACTGCACTCTACGACACGCTACTCTGCATCACTGAACTCTCTACCACTTAACTATATGCCACTCTACTCTGCACCACTGCACTCTACTCTACACCATGTTACTTTATGTCTCTCTACTACACTCTAGGCCTATGCACTCTACTCCAGTGCAGTATATGCCATTACACTACTCCAATTCCCTCTATTCCACTCTAATTTACTGTGCACTATTGCACTAAATGACACTGCACTCTATGACACTTCACTTTATGCATCTCTACTCTGAACCTCTCTACTCTGTGCCCGTGACTCGAACCCACTCTGTTATGCACCACTGCACTCATTACCACTGCACCACTGTACTCTGTACCACTCTACCATAAGCCAATGCACTCTATGCCACTGAACTCAGTGTCACTCTACTCTGCACCACTGGACTCTCCGCCACTTTACTGCACTCTATGCCAGTGCACTGTACGCCACGCCACTCTACTCTACATCACTCAACTCTACACCACTCCACACCTCTATTCTACATCTCTGGACTCCATGCCACTCTATTCTATACCCCTGCACTCTACACCACTCCACACCTCTGCACTCTACCATCCACCACTCCACTCTACGCAACTTACTCTACTTTGAAGCAATCTACTCTACGTCATTACAATCTACACCACTGCAATCTACTCTGCACCACTCTATTGTACATCACTGCACTCTACGCCAATGGACTCTACACCACTCTACTGAAAACCAATGCATCGTACGCCAATCTACTGTGCACTAGTGTATTTTGCACCACTTCACTCTGACACCCTATGACACTCCACTCCACGATACTCCACCCTATGACACTGTACTCCATTAAACTCTACTCTTTGCCCCTCCACTCTTCTCCACTCTATGCTACCCTAATCCACTGCACGACTCTCTACAGCGCGCCATAACACTCCACTCCACATTACGACACTCCACTCTCCTTTACCCCACAAACCTTTAGCCATGCTGTACAGCAGCCACGATGGTGCATAACAGGGCTGGACTCGCCATACTGGGCATTGGGTGTTACCCCGGGAGACTGGAAGGGTGGGGGCCGGTTTTGCAGCTGTGGGGGCTGATTTTGTTACTGGGGACCCGTTTTGCAGTGGTGCTGCAACATTATCCCCCAGTAACAAAAGCAGCAAGCAAGCATTTCCAGCCTCCCGGGGCCAGGCACTGCTTCCTCAGGGACTGGTCTGAGAAAAATTCCAGGGCTACATTGGGTTCCCCGTCCGGCCCTTGTGTATAACATGGCTAAAACATATTGGAAAAGTCAACAGCTCTTGCATAGGTGAGACCTATTGGATTTTCCAGTGCTTGTTTTGAGGTGTCTTTGTGACAGACCGTCACAGTTAAACTTTTTTTCGACCATTCTGCCATGTCTTCGTAGCATGGTGGGCCTTTTGGGAAATTATTCTGGCTCTGCTATTTTTCTTGACAGTCCACCATGCCTTGGCAGTGTGGTGTGCTTTTGTTAAACTATTCTTGATTAGCTTTTTCTTGATGCATTTCTGCACTGTACTGCAACATTTATATAACGCTTACTACACTTACATGGAGCACTAAATCACTGGTCTACATGTGCAGCATGCTACAACGTGTAGGGTGTGCAGTTGGAAGTCTGTTGTCTTTGTTTTTGAAGCTCAAGTATCTCCAGCCTCAACCTCCTGGTTATCTCCTGGGCCATGAGCGATCTGACTGCTTCCTTGCATAAACTAGTGCTTCGTTTTAGATTACCTCTGTATTACTACAATGTTTTGGTTCTATAGCATTGCTTAGTTCTCAGTCTCCCCATTCAATTCTCCTGGCCTGTGACAAATGAATACCCCTCAGGGAAAAACACAACGTTATATATGACATGGCAGACACAATGTGTTACAATCTTTTCAGGAGAGCAAAAATCACCTTTGGCACTAGGAGGCAGGGACAAGGCAGATATATCAATATAACTGGTAGAATTAGCAAGTTTCTGGTGGGACTCTAATTTTTATCTCTGCTAAGTAATTGATACTACTAGGAAGAAATACAACAACATTATATTAAAACAAAGCAGATTTTGATATAAATTTAGGCACCAAAATAAAGGCAGTCGGATGAGTACCACCAGAGTTATGGATTAAAAAACAAAAAAAATAATCAGTGCATTTCACTCTTTAACGTTACGGTCAATGGGGAAAGCACTAATGACAATTGGTCACTTGCAGGTTGAGTTCAGTGGAAACCCATGGATGGTAAGGTGATGTGGGTCCCAGGACCAAGGTCCGACAGTCAGTGAATTTTGCCTGATTTGTAGGGCCTGGATGCAGAGTTGTCCTGGTTATCTCTGGTGCTGAAGCAGGAGCCACAGGTTTTCTGGTTTTAGTGCTTAGACCGTGCTGGTGAGGAAAGGAGTGCAAAATTTAGATTTTTCACAGCCTGCTGGGCAGAAAATCTGGATTTTATTAAAGACACGGGGGCTAATATTGTGCAAATCTCCTTTATTGCCACAGCTCAGGAGCAACAATTGAAGAATATAGAACTTCAATGAACATTCCAATATGCTATAAAGTCCTCCCACGAGCAGCCATCTTCCTTCTTTTTCAAACTGCGAACAATAAAATTAAACGAGTAGAGATCAAACTCCAATTGAAGGCCATTTTCCATCTCGTGATCTGGAGAGAATGATTCTTATTCAAAAAGAAAGAAAGAATCTCGTAATATCTCTAATGACATCAGTAGCATTAGCGTGGGATACATAAAAAATTGGAGGGATAATATTAGCCTCCATGTCTTTAATAAAATCCAGATTTTCTGCCTAGCAGGCTGTGAAAAATCCAAATTTTATGTCATGACACGGAGGCCAACATTAAGCAAGTTCAAAGTGCATTAAGAACATTATCAATCACATTAGAGATTGGTCTGAAATAACAATTCTTGAACATACTATCATTTGACCAGTCTGCTGCCCTAAGGATTTCTGAAGTCCCCCTCCAAGGTTAAAGGCCTTAGAAGCCGTTGCACCTCTGAGGGAGTGTGCTCCAAAAATAGAAACATCTACACCGCTTTCATACATGACTTCTCTCACCCATCTTTCCACGGTTGGTGAGGAAACTCCCTTATGAGGAGATCTGTGAAAAATTAATAATTGAGTCTCACTCAGTCTCAGCTTTTCAGTTCTTTTTTCATACTCTTTTAAGCATTTAACCACACAAAGACTTTCCTTCTGAGGAAAGAAGGGGTAAAAGATAGAAGAAGACATGGTTTTGGTTCTCTTCTTGAGGTAAAAGCAAACGCCCTCAGGTTGGAAAAACCCTGCTGGAAATATCCAGTGCTTTGACATCTGATGTTCTTCTGAATGATACTAGACACAATAAAACAGTAAGTTTATATGAAATGCGTTTTAAAGAAAGAGTGGAATTCTTGCCCCAGGAGGATAGGGTTCGTAACACATCTCTAACATCCCATAGGGCGGTATATTTAGAGGTTGGAGGGTTTCGTACTCTCATACTTCTCATTATTTTTTTAGTTAGTAAGTTCTGAACCACAGAAAAACTGTTGACTAAAGAGTGACCTGCAGATATAGCAGATCTATAAACATTCACAGTACTGTAAGACAGGCCTGATGTAAACAATTCTGAAAGGTAGTTGACGACATGCAATAAATCAGTTGAAACGGGATAAAAACCTCATTGAAGACACCAGCAAACCCATTTGTTCCATGCCAGTCAATAAGCTTTCCTTGTTCCAGATGCACATGACTCGGAAATGAGTCTGAAAGAATCCGTCGAAAGCCCTGGGATTCGCCACTGTCTCCTGAAATCTTCCATGCCATCAGGACCAGAAGAACTACTCTACCAGGGGATGGATATCTCCCTCTGGACCTTGGAATATCTTTGTAAACAAAGGGATTCAAATTGGGAAGTCTATGCTCATTTCCAGGGTGATTGGAAACCAGGCTTTTGATCTTAAAAGGGGAGTTATCACTACTATGCTCTCTTTGTAACGTCGAGCATGAAGGAATAGGTGAGGTATTATTGCAAATGGCAGGAAAACTTAGGGAGCTAAAGCTCTTCAATCTTGGAGGAAAGCATCTACCTTCAGAGCTTGAAGATCCGGTCTCCAACTGAAGAACTCTTTCAGTTGAGTATTCAACCGGTCTGCAAACAAGTCTGTCCTGAAAGGGCTCCACCTGGATTGGATATTCAAGAATATTTCTCTGTCTAGTCTCCACTTGCTGGAGTCCTTGTACTTCACGGAGAACCAGTCTGCTACACCATTGCTCAAACCAGGAATGTGTTGTGACTGATATTCCTTTGTTCAAGTGGTATCCCCAGAAACCCTTCGCTAGATCCGATAGCCCTTTGGAATGTGGTCCACCCAGCTTGTTGACATACCAGACTGCTGACACATTGTCCATACGTAACATTACACAGCATTTCACTGACTTCTGGATCAAGCAGCAAACTACAAATGAACCTGCAAGTAATTCTAAGCAGTTGATATGCAATTTCTTCTCTTGATCTGTCCATCGTCCCTCTGTTGAGGAGATCCCACATCTCGCTCCCCATCCTTCTAAACTCTCATCCGATTCTATTATTAGGTCTGGTTCTTCCCCAAAAATGGCTCTGCCATTCCATGCCTCAACATTCTTCAACTACCAAAGGAGTTCCCCCCTTGATTCTTGGTCCAAAGAGACTAACTGGGAATATGATTGTGTCGCTCTCAGAGCCCCTGCTTTTAGCCTTTGCAGTTCTCGATAGTGTAGAGGCCCTGGGAAAATAGCTTGAGTTGTGGACGAAAGAAGGCCCAGAATCCTTGCTAGAATTCTTAGGGGGAAAGTCTTTTTTAAGAGTATCTTCCTTAGTTCTTTCCTTATCTTCCTTACTTTGTCTCCTGGTAATTTCAGTTCTGCTTTTTACAGTATCTACCATAAAGCCTAGGAACTGTGTCTGTTGGCTTGAAATTGTACAATTTTTTTTCTTGTTCATAACAAATCCTAGATATTCAGGGAGACGATTTGCAAGGTCTGTATGAAGGAAAATGGTCTCTTTTGATTGGGCCATTAAGAGAATATCGTCGAGATATATAATTAATCTCACTCCCCTTTCCCTGAGCCAAGTAGTCACGGGGCATAGTACCTTGGTGAAGCACCAAGGAGCAGACGATAATCCAAAAGGGAGACTGTAAAATGGGTATAGTTTTCCTTCCCAAGTAAATTGGAGACATTTTTGATGAGGTTCCTAGATTGAGTTTGTCAAATAGGCATCTTTTCAGGTCTAGTCTCGTCAACCAGTCCCCTTTCCTCAAGATGTCTCTTAAAAGATGTATTCCCTCCTTCTTTTTTTTTTTTTTTTTTTGAAACCGTTTATTACAAATCTCAAGAATATACAAATATGGGCCCACAACCTTCCGGCCGGCCGCTAGGAATGGCAGAAACATATGACATACGTTCATAGAACACTTGGCGTTACAGAGGAGCATAAGCAGGAGTTATCAACATCATGGGCCACAGCCGTAATACCCCACAGTACGGTTTCATTTTATACAAACAACAAGAAAACAACACCCACAAGGCTACCCACAGTCGAAAGTAGCAGCACGTGCTCCCCAGGTGGGGAACCCCAACTATCCAGAGGAGTCCAAAGAGGGGAAGGGGAACAGAGCGAGGACTGGGGGAACCCTGTGCCCGGGGCTGGGGGAAGGAGTCAACTAAGGGGACGGGGCTGGTGAGGCAGCAGGCAGCAACGGTGGCGCGCAAATACTCCCACGGTAGGCGTTCCAGGGGCCCCACACTTTCACCCATGTCCCAGGCTTACCCCTCGCCACATACACCACCTTTTCTCGAAACATGCACCAGTCCATGTGTTCTTTCCAGGCCGACACCGCCGGGGGGTTCTGGGATCCCCACAGTTGCGCAATATCACGCTTAGCAATCATATATCCCAGAGTCACCCACCACGTTTGCGGAGCCGAATAGTCAGTTGGTTCCCACACATTCAACAGGCATCTCCTCGCTTCAGGCAGCAGCGCAACACGCGTAACCACTCGCAGGACCTCGTGCACACCGCGCCAGAATCGCTCCACCTTCGGGCATTCCCATAAAATATGCAGGAAGGTCGCCAAGGCACCACAACCACGCTTACACAATCCATCCTCCGTGTAGCCCATACGCTGAAGCCTTGGCCCCGTCATGTAGACCCGGTGGAGTATCTTAAGCTGGACGAAGCGAAGGCGAGCCGGTATAGCCACCTCCTTCGGAGAGGCCACCGCGGAGATCCAGTCCTCATCGTCCAACTCCAGACCGTCGGCAACCCAAGCCTCGCGGAGGCCAATCAGCAAGCCCGAGCGATCATTAATCAGTTTTTTATAAATAAGGGAGATCGTACTGTCTGGGACGTGGCCATCTAGCACTCTATCCTCCAGGGGGGAAGACTCCGGGATGGAGGCGACGTCTGGGAAGACGGAGCCCAGTGCATGACGGACCTGCAGGTACCGAAAGTATTCACTGCCCTGCAACTGAAACTCCGTCTGCAGCATCTCGAATGTTTTAAGTCCTCCCCTCGACCGGAGATCCCCCACTCTACTAATGCCTATCATGTCCCATTTCTCGAAGCCCTTCGAGGTCCAGAGAGAGCCCAACTTCTCAGACGCATACAGCGGTGACGCCCGGGTCAAACGGTCCTTCCACCCCATAGCTGCATTAGCCGCATGCCATACTCTGACCATGACACGCGTAGGTCCCGTCAAGCGAGCGTCGGGCGCGCCAGAGTAGAGCGCTCGATTGTAGTCGCCACCGGGCAGTAGCATCTTGTCCATCTCAAATGCCGGGTTCAAGGCGGGCCCGTAGAGGCCATGGTTAATTGCAGCTAGCTGGGAGGCCCAGTAATACCGTTTAATATCCGGGAGGGCAATCCCCCCGTCATACCATGAGAGCGTCAACTTCGCCAGGGCAATGCGCGGCCTCCCGTCCCAGAACAGGCGGCGCTGTAGACTCTCCACCTCACGGAAGTAGCGCGCCGGGACTGGGTCCATAGTGTTCTGGAGAGCGTATAAGAAACGTGGCAACGACATCATCTTAAACAACGCCGCCCGGCCGAGCGGCGATAGCGGCAGGCGCCGCCAACGCACGACGTCCTCCTTCAAGCGCTGGAGGGGGGGAAGCAAGTTCCGCTCGTAGCGGGCCTCTGGGTCCAGAGTAATGTAGACACCCAGGTATCGAAACCCCTGAGAGGCAATCTGAATCGGACAACTCCGCGGGAGGACAGGAGCCTCCCCAGAGAGCACATACACACATGATTTAGCCCAGTTGATGACAAGGCCTGAGTTCCGGCCGAATGAACGTAAAACATCAACCAGGACTATGAGCGACTTACGTGGGGAGGCTAGGTACAAAAGGATGTCATCAGCGTATAGGGACACACGGTCCTCATACTCGGGGGTCCAACGGAGACCACGGATGGAGGGATGCCACCGCAGCCACTCCGCCAGGGGCTCCAAGGCCAGCGCAAACAGGAGCGGCGACAAGGGGCAGCCCTGTCGCGTGCCCCGGCCCAGCTCGAATGGGGCCGAAACTCTTCCATTCACCACCACCTGCGCCAATGGGCCCGAATACAACAATTTGACCCAACTGATGAAGCCCGGGCCAAATCCAAACTTCGCCAGCATCGCCCAAATGTATGGCCACTCAAGCGTGTCAAACGCCATAGTGGCGTCTAAGGACGCCAAAATGGCCGACTCCCGCACGAATGGGACACGTGCGAGCACCCCGTGCAAACGCCGCAGATTAAGGGCCGTGTTGCGATGGGGGATAAAGCCGGACTGGTCTTGGTGGACCAGAGCGCCCACCACGCCGACCAGCCGATTGGCCAGGACCTTGGCGAGAATTTTGGGCTCCGCATTCAAGAGCGAGATAGGCCGATAGGATGTAACCCGGTCCCGAGGTCTCCCCTCCTTGTGGATCACCACGATAGTAGCCAGACGCTGGTCCGGCGGGAGGGAGCCCAGCGAGTGGGCCGCCAGGAACATCGCGCGGAGGTGGGGTGCCAGTACATCTGGTCGCAACTTATACAGCTCGATAGGGATGCCATTCGGGCCCATGGCCTTGCCAGAGGCAACCGAACGTATGGCGAGGGCAATTTCGTCGGATGTGGGAGCGGCATCCAGCGACACCCTGTCCTCCTCCGAGAGGGAGGGCAGCGCGATATCCCTAAGCAGGGAATAGGAGTCCTCCTCCGAGCAAGGAGAGACCGGAGAATACACCTCGCGGAAATAATCCGCGAAACAGGAGACAATTTCTTCTGGCTCGGTTACATTCACTTGAATCAACACAAAAAAGAGTCTGCGGGTCTAAGCCAAACATTCAAAAGGAAAGAAATGACAGGTCAGCACATTCAAAAATGAAAAGAGTCCTTATAAAGAGGACCAAGTCCCATCACCCACCGAAGTGGCATGCTTCATCATCTGGGACCTCCCATAACTGCACCTGGTGTAGTTATAGAGCTGCTACTCCTTTGTTTACTGTAATAAGGAGGAGCTCCGGGATGTTTTGATTCCTGTAATTGGGAGGGTAGATAAACTCAGACTGAGAAAGCTGTCAAAAGTGTGGTGAATCTAAATGCAGTGTGTAAAAAAAGGTGGTTTAAAATTGATCATCATTGGAAAGTAAATTTTATTCTGTATCCAATGACACCAAACTAAAAACAGCAAAAATTGTAAAGAGAGCGTGTCCACAAACGTTATAGGGCCACACCCTCGTGGGTCAACATGTTTCAGCCATGGATAAGTAGGTACTTCTGTAGGTTGTATCGTTCTTCTTTTATTTCACTCTTTAGTCACTCACGATCTTGCAGTAGTGTTACCTTTTGGTCCTGACGAAAGCCATAGTCATTGGGTAGACACAGGTTGGCTGAAACATGTTGACCCACGAGGGTGTGGCCCTATAACGTTTGTGGACACGCTCTCTTTACAATTTTTGCTGTTTTTAGTTTGGTGTCATTGGATACAGAATAAAATTTACTTTCCAATGATGATCAATTTTAAACCACCTTTTTTTACACACTGCATTTAGATTCACCACACTTTTGACAGCTTTCTCAGTCTGAGTTTATCTACCCTCCCAATTACAGGAATCAAAACATCCCGGAGCTCCTCCTTATTACAGTAAACAAAGGAGTAGCAGCTCTATAACTACACCAGGTGCAGTTATGGGAGGTCCCAGATGATGAAGCATGCCACTTCGGTGGGTGATGGGACTTGGTCCTCTTTATAAGGACTCTTTTCATTTTTGAATGTGCTGACCTGTCATTTCTTTCCTTTTGAATGTTTGGCTTAGACCCGCAGACTCTTTTTTGTGTTGATTCAAGTGATTTGGGGATTTGTCTGTGCAGGTCTTTAAAATTCCCTCAGACCCTATGACCAGTTGTTTTGTATTGCTATTGTGCGCAGCTACGGCTGCGGGTCTTCTTGTACGTCATACACCCAGCAGTGCTGGTGTGTTTCTCTTTAGTTATCCATCTTTATAGGTGTGTTACAGCCTTTTTACAGACTAGTTGTGTTTGTTTGACTCCCCTTTAGCAACATGACAGAACTCACAGGTTTGGCTTTTGATGATGAGATGGCCCGCCTCATATTGACTACCACTCCAAGTATCCTAGAAATTACAGACAACCCGGCAGTGGCAACGGGTGACGACTGGGCGAAACTTCTCATTTTGAAGAAATCGCACACTCGTACCAGCATCCATGGTGCCATCATGACAGAGTATTTGCGGGGGAATTGCGCACCTACTGGCCTAATCGTTACCAACACACCCCGCCTCTTCTTGCAGGATAAAGTCTTTCTCAAGGATTGGGCCCTGATAGCGTGGCGTTGCACTCGCGATTGGCTTATTTTGATCATTAGCACTGCCAAACGCATCGCCGACGCTATCATGATCGAGATTCAAGTACTAGAAGGACAGATTAAGACAACTTTGTCCCATTCCATCTACAAAAAGAATCTCGATGATAACAACAAGTCTAATAAAGACTTTCGAGATGGCATACTGTCAGCCAAGATAGAAAAATTCAAGAAAGACTTGGCCAAATTCTCCTTTGAACGCGTCTATCCCTACACACAAGAGAACTATGTACCACCTGAGTTCAATAGGAAAGGTAGACGTTTTGGCTCTAACTACTCTTCCTCTGGATCAGAAGATTGGTCTAGCGACTCAGATTCCACCACACAGGAGTCAACACGTAACAGAGGTAGAGGCAGTAATTCTAGGCGCAACTGGCGAGGGAATCAACAACCACAATGGTGGCAACCTCCACCATGGCAATATCCCAATCCCCCCTTTCCGCCGAATATGATGCCTTTCAATCCCCCTCCACAGTTCTTTTACAACCAGCCTTTTTTAGGCCAGGGCCGGGGTCGTTCGAGGGGACGAAGAAGAGGCCAGCAAACCCCAAACCAAACGAGGGTCCATTGGAGCCCACCTCCACCGACATCACCACGGCACCTCCGCAGCTCGGCGAAGGGCCCAGCAGGGGCGGGACCCAGCAGCAGTTAGTGGTCAATCTTAGTTCTTACACCTTAACCGCCATGGAAGAGAAGGTCCTCAACAGAGGTTTGGGCTTTGTCCCGACCAACACGGGTGATCCGTTCACTCTCCAATGTGAACTAGCCAAGTTCTTTCGAAAAATAAGATTGCATTTTTTCTTCCATGACAAGAGCCACGAAGACACTACTCTGGCAGATGGTGTGACGGATAGTGGCCTCAGAAATAAATCCACATTCAATCCGCCTACACATGCCTTGCCAGCTCAGGTTCTTGCTTTCGAGACAGCGGTCACGAAAGAAACCTCTGCCATGATGAATAAACCAACTCATCAGTATCACAATCTACCTAACCTAGAGAAGCAGGCTCTGTCCTCTCTGTCCAGGAACTCTACAATTATCATCAAACCTGCCGACAAGGGAGGGGCGATTGTGATCCTAGATGCTCTTGACTATAAGACAGAATGTTTAAGACAGCTCAGTAATGAGAGATTTTACAAAATCCTCAACCAAGATCCCACACTGCGCATTAAAAAAGAAATCTCGGAACTTGTCCATGAGGCTAAACTAGAAGGTTGGATTTCGTCACGAGAAGCTGAATTTTTGGTGACTGAACATCCGGTCACCCCGTACTTCTACGTTTTGCCCAAAATCCACAAGACCCAACGCCCACCACCCGGGAGACCGATCATCTCCGGGTTGGGCTCTTTACTTGAACCCCTCTCAACGTTTGTGGATGTTTTTCTTAGACCTTTGGTCAAAACCATGCCGACATACTTGCAGGATACCAAGGAAGTCTTACAACTTCTTCCAGATCTAGACTTCAACATTGACACGGATTTTCTCGTCAGCTTTGACGTAGAATCTCTGTATACCTGCATCCCTCAGATGGAGACTCTCGAAGCTATCAGAGGGCTCCTTGAAGAAAACAGTACTGGGTTTAGTTCGCCAGTGGGATTCATTATGGAGTGTGCCAGGCTGGCTATGACTGAAATTTTTTTTCAGTTCGAACATCAGTTGTACCTTCAAACATCTGGTACATCTATGGGCAGTGTTTTTGCTCCCAGCCTGGCTAATCTATATGTACACTTGTTCGAACAACAATGTGTTCTGTGTACTGATAACCCTTTCCGTGACTGCATAGTCACATGGAAACGCTATATTGATGATATTTTCGTCATATGGCGAGGTGACTCCGAAGTGCTAGAGACCTTTCATCTGTGGCTCAATGAACAAAATTCCTTCCTCAATTTCACCATGGAAGCAAGCAAACTGAGCCTACCATTCCTTGACCTTCTCATCTTCCCAACAGCTAACGGACTAGGGAGTGAGCTGTATACTAAGCCCATGGCCAGGAACTCTCTCTTGTCTTACGACAGTTTCCACCCCAAATCACTCAGGTCCGGTTTACCATTTGGGCAATTTCTTCGACTGCGAAGGAACTGCACCAACACAGAGAAGTTCAGAGAGCATGCTGACGTCCTTGCAAAGAATTTAAGGGCTAGGCAGTACCCTGCGAAATTGATCAAACAATCATACAAGCGGGCCAGCAATAATAATCGCGATGCCCTATTAGAACCATCTGTACCTAAGGCAACGCTGGACAGATTGACATGTGTGCAGACGTTCAGTACCCATTCTAATCAACTACAAAAAATCATACGAAAAAACTGGCGCATTTTGAATGTGGGACAGATACATCTTAGCCCCCCGCTTTTTTCGTTCAAGAGGAGTACTAACCTGCGGGACACATTAGTACACACGCGCCCTAAGAACAGATCGATCACCAAGACCAACACCCTGTGGAATTTGCCTCCTGTTCAAGGCCATCATGCATGTGGCAATTGTGCTGCCTGCCCTTACACTAGACACACTACAGAAGTAGACATCGGGACCAATAAACCCTGGAGGCAGATCAAACATACCAACTGCAACAGTGAGAGGGTTATCTATTTGATCACTTGCCCCTGCAACTTGAGGTACGTGGGCATGACCACCAGGAAGGTGAAACTTATGATTATGGAACACAAAAGTACCATCAGATGTCAAAGACAGGCAACCCGCATGACCAGACACTTTGTGGAACACAAGCACAGTCCGGAGGACGTTAGGTGGACGATTTTAGAACAACCTTTCATCCCACCCCACATAACCGACATATCCACTTTCCTGTTCAGAAAGGAGCAACGCTGGGTTTTTATACTCAGAAGTGACACGACAGGGCTAAACGAGTCAATTCCCTGGACTTCGTTATAACACTCTAGGGTCTGAGCCCAATCTGTTGGAACTGGGTCGTGTCCTGTGTTGAGTCTCCAAATACAACACACCAGTCTGAAAAGCATCTCTAATTTGATCGAGTGGTGCTCTAGTCAGAGTTGTCTAGGATATTGGTTTAACTCATCTCTATCCCATCCTTTGTGACATTATCCCTAGCATACAACATTTTAGCAGTGAGAAAGATATTCTCTTGCGTGACGACTAGAGTTTGGTGACTGTCATTATCAATAAACTCAAGACGCACTCACCTTGTTTACCCGCAGCCACACCGTATTAGTCTGTTCCCCTGGTCGTACTACCATATATGGAGAAACATGGGGCCGAGTTTGCATCTTCCAGAGATACCTCTGTTTGAGGCATTCAGGCTATGGGGCTTCCCTGGCAACATCTTCTGTAATACTCGCCCGCAGTGGGAATCTCCCCGGTTTTTCTGAGTAAATACCAACTTGAGGGCTGTGCAACATTGTGACTCTGAAGTTCAAGGTATGCAACAATAACAACGTTTTTAACTGCATGAACCTGATATGTTAGACCATATCGCAACTCCATTTGTGTGTGCAATTTACCACAAAAAACTTTTTTGCATTTAGGCTATGAGCGCGTTGCTCATAGCTCTAACTACATTTTGCACGCTTTGCACCTTCGTCCTAACCTAATTTGTTTGGTCATCCTGGTCAGTCAACACAACAAGTAAAGTTCAGGGCTTGCTGCTTAGAACGGGGTAATGTGGGGCAGAGATGGTATCCCTTAACGAGACTCCTTGTTCGAGGCATTACATCGCTCGGGTTACGAGCGCCCCCGAACCTTGCCTAAACTACGATTCCCATGAAGCTTTGCAACATACACGCACGCTCGGGGCACGCTCCACGTCATCGCGCATTCGCGCGTTGATTGGCTCGCTGTCCCGAGCGTCACATAGTTGAAAGGCAGGCTTACGAGGCCTCCGTCACGCTCGTTACAACCAGGAAGAAAGTCCGGGGTAACGACGGACAGGTAGGCCAGCTCCCTATACTTCAGTACACACGCATTTGGACTTTGTACTTGATTTCACCATAAAGGATAGGGCTTAGAGCCACCCGTGATTGATGTGTGTTACTGTGTTAGCATCTTTGTAATGGACATGCTTTACTAGCACTTGATTCTACCGTAAAGATGGAGCTTAGAACCACCCGTGTTCGATGTGTTTAACCTTATCAGTAGTTTTGTCATTGACATGCCTGCTATACGGCACTGGTTAATCTACTTTCCATCCTAATAGCAGCATGGCTTAGTCCACCCTGGAGTTAGTTTATACATCTTTGTCTGTAGATGGGTTTTTAAGTCTTTAGAGTTGCACAGCTTGGTGCACATACAGTTGAATATATTCTTTTCTGCTGTAATTGGCATTAGCTAGTTTTTTCTCCCTTTCTCTTTGTCTTCTAGAGCGTTGCCTCACGCCCTGAGTTGTAACCAGGAGTGTAGGCGCATCCCCGACTTTTTGCGGGTAAGGAGACTACGCAGTCTACACGCTTGACAAATGTTTATGCACGAGACATTTGTATTAGTTTAAAGGAAAAAGAATAGTTTTGGTCAGCATATTCATGTATTATTGTTTCTGTTTTACCTTTAGGTGATTAAGTACATCACTACGGTGCCACATATCCATGGATAAGTAGGTACTTCTGTAGGTTGTATCGTTCTTCTTTTATTTCACTCTTTAGTCACTCACGATCTTGCAGTAGTGTTACCTTTTGGTCCTGACGAAAGCCATAGTCATTGGGTAGACACAGGTTGGCTGAAACATGTTGACCCACGAGGGTGTGGCCCTATAACGTTTGTGGACACGCTCTCTTTACAATTTTTGCTGTTTTTAGTTTGGTGTCATTGGATACAGAATAAAATTTACTTTCCAATGATGATCAATTTTAAACCACCTTTTTTTACACACTGCATTTAGATTCACCACACTTTTGACAGCTTTCTCAGTCTGAGTTTATCTACCCTCCCAATTACAGGAATCAAAACATCCCGGAGCTCCTCCTTATTACAGTAAACAAAGGAGTAGCAGCTCTATAACTACACCAGGTGCAGTTATGGGAGGTCCCAGATGATGAAGCATGCCACTTCGGTGGGTGATGGGACTTGGTCCTCTTTATAAGGACTCTTTTCATTTTTGAATGTGCTGACCTGTCATTTCTTTCCTTTTGAATGTTTGGCTTAGACCCGCAGACTCTTTTTTGTGTTGATTCAAGTGATTTGGGGATTTGTCTGTGCAGGTCTTTAAAATTCCCTCAGACCCTATGACCAGTTGTTTTGTATTGCTCGGTTACATTCACACCATCCGTCCTCTCAATCAGCGGGACCACACGATTCACTCTCTCCTTTTTATCCAACCACGCTATCAGTTTGCCCGCCTTATCACCCACATCATACAGTCGCCCCTGTTGCTCCCTACTGAGGCCCCTGGCCGCCTCCGTAACGAGGGCCCTGTAGGCCGCCTGCTTAAGTTGTAGGACATGTAGTGCAGCATCCGTCACTCCGCCCTCCAAATCACCCTCCAATTCAGCAATTTCGGCCTCCACCCGGGTAACCTCCTCCCGCTCGCGCCTCCGGGCATGGGAAATAAAGGACAGGGCCTCCCCTCTGAGAACCGTCCTGAAGGCTTCCCACAGGGAGATAGCCGAAGGGACGGACCCCACATTCTCATCAAAGTATCGCTGCAAGGATTTAATCACATCAGCGCGAATGGTGGGGTCGCGCAGGTACCAGGCATTGATTGGAACTACCCTGCCCTCACCCCTCGGAAAGACATCAAAACAGAACAGGAGCGGGGAGTGATCTGAGATACCCCGCGCCAAATGGCGCACCTCCCCCACCCTCCCAGCATAGGCCGCCGGGACAAGGACATGATCAAGCCGTGAGAGGCTACCATGGGCCCCCGAGTGGAAAGTGTACTGCTGCTGCGTGGGATGTTTTAAGCGCCAGCAGTCCACCAATCCCAATGTATCCAAGAGGCCGGATAGCCACGCCTGCGCCCGGGGGAGGTCCCTAGGGGGGTGACGATCCAGAGTCCCAGAAACCACCGCATTGAAGTCCCCCCCAACCACTAGGAGTCCCCCCGGAAGGCCCAGGAGGAGGAGCCCCAGGTCTGCAAAAGTAGTCGCCTGTAGCCCCGGTGGGACGTATACTGATACAAAGACCACTACTTTGCCTTCCATTCTCCCCACTAAAACAGCATAGCGTCCCCTATCATCATGGCGCACCTCATCAATTTCCAACGGGAGCGAGTTCTTCACCATAATGCCCACACCCCGTGAGCCCGACGTGAAGCCCGAGTGGGCCACCAAACGATAGCCACGCCGATTCATGGCACAAAAAGAGTTTCCAATAAGGTGTGTCTCCTGCAGGAAGACTACATCGGGTGAGATTCGTTTCAAATACTGCAGGACCACACCTCGTTTGATCCTATCCCCCAGTCCATTAACGTTCCAAGACAACAAAGTCAAATCCCTACCCCCCATCACACACAAGAGCCATCAGTCGTCCCCCGGAGAGCACCTTAAAAACAACACAAAAAAGGGTTTGCCTTGTGGTAAAAACGAACAACACCCCACCCCAACTCCCCCACCCCAACAGAACTCCCCCCTCCCTGCACCCCTGCATGAGCCCAAACAGCCCCCCCAAAGTGCAGTGTGCCTGTCGCCCCATAGATGGTGAAACTAACTAGACCCCCAGAGGAGGAGGGAGAACCCCCAAGAGACCCCCCACGACCTCCACAGGAGGGAAACTTACTCGAACAGACGAACAGTCAAAAGTGACATCAATTTTGTCCAGAGCGAGGCATAATATTAGTCCCTCAGTCCTGATCCGGCGGGCCCTCTCCCCCAACCGCTCCCCCCCCCACCCCCCCGATCCCGATCCCCAGGCAAGGTATCTAGCCAGTCCCCGGCTGCCTCGGGACGATCAAAAAAGTGTGTGCGGCCATCCAACTCCACCCGCAGCTTAGCCGGGAAAAGCATAGCATACTTGAGATTTAGGTCCCGTAGACGACGTTTGACTCCGAGAAAGCTTAGTCTCTGCTTTTGGACCGCCGGGGTGAAGTCAGGATAAAAATTTATATCCATATTGTCGAGTCTGACCGGTCCCTGTAGTCTGGAGGATTGCAGGATAGCGTCTCTGTCCCGAAAGTTGAAAATCCGGGCGATGAGAGGCCTCGGAGGGGCTCCGGCCTTAGGCCTTCCCCCGGGAACCCTGTGGGCCCGCTCCACCGCGAAGAATTTACTCAGCCCCCGGGGCTGGAGATGGGTGAGAATCAAGTCCTCCACGAATAGATCCGCCGCCGCCTCCTCACGTCCCTCAGGCACCCCGAGAATACGGATATTGTTCCTCCGGGCCCGACCCTCAGAATCCTCCAGGCGACGATCCATCAGCGCGCTCGCCTGGCCGAGCCGGCGCACCTCCTTTTGGAGGGCTGCCACATCCGTCGTAAGGCCCGATGTGGTGTGGGCCAAAGAATCAACCCGGTCATTAGTCTTGGATAGATCGGCCCTTACCAGGCCAACATCCACGAGGACCGAGTCAATTTTCTGCGCCAGTGTATCAAAACGCTGGTCCACCGAGGCCTTCATCTCAGCGATAGCGCCCATTACATCCCGCAGGGTCAGATCCGCGGGTAGAGCCGGAGCATCAGTCGGGCCCTCAGGGGACCTACGCGGCACCTCGGGAGATCCCTTCTGGAGGGTATAGCTGTCCATGCTATTAGACTGGTGGGCTGCGCCACGTCGGGTCGATTTCACCTTTGCCCGATCTCCATCTTGCTTTGTGGACATGGTTCCAGTCCCACGGCTGTGCCAGGCACGTCGTAAAGGGCGGGCAAGCCGGTTCACGGGATCCGGGGGGGGGTCACCACAGGGCCGCGGGGCAGGTCACAGCCGGCGGGCCGGCAGGGCACCCCAACGAGGCCACACCACCTCACAGTGCCCCGCGACCCAACCTCGCCGAGACAGCAAGGAGGGTGCAAAAGCGAAAGTGAAAGTGCGGGGTACGCGAGCGGCCGCGCCCAGCCTGCCGCTGTTGTTCACTTTGCCTCCGGATCACCCCACAGCTCCAATCCGGGGTCCGGCGTGGAGAAGGCCGCAAATCTCAATCGGTGCTACCGCCGGAGTCCGAGGTCCAATTTGGAAGCGGAAAGCGGGTGCCACCTCAGCTCGGGCTCACCAACACAGTCCCCTCATCTAGGACAGGATATTGTCAGGATATATGTAGGAGGTCGCGGAGGTCCTCGGGAGCCTCGCACCTACGCGGCCATCTTGGTTGCGCGCTAGGCTCCTCCCCTATTCCCTCCTTCTTGAATTGATGGTAGATTACCCAATGATTTAAATCCTTTAGATTTATGACTGGACTTTGTTCTTTGTTTTTCTTCTCTACCAGGAAGATATTGCTGAGGAAGCCTAATTGTGTGCCCTCTATAATTGCCCCTTTTGCTAAAAGGTCCTTTACTTCTTGAGAGACCAGATTTTTGTCTTTGGGTGAAAAGGAAATATCCTGTGGGCGTTTTGTTTCGGAGGGGTGTTGAGGAAATCTATTTTGTATGGCAATAAAGGATTTTGTGTGGCACTAAAGGATAGTTGCATAATGTTGGCCTCCTTGTCATGCCATAAAATCACAACAATGAGTCCACTGTAGCCTTGAGTTGCAGATGCTTCGGGGCTACCTCAAGGCACAGCTTTGAACAAAGGTAGTGATAACCAGACTGGCCACCAACAAGCTCAATCTTGGGTTATTTCGACGTCCGGGAGTCTGGGGGAAAATGATAGCTGCCTGAAACTTGCTGGATGTCAGGACTATGTTTCCCACAACACACTAGACCAATTACTTTTGGACACATTAGCAGGTGGGTCCAATGGCTAGTGAATCTTTGGTTCCAGGAGTGTGCTTTACCTGCAGGCTGCAGGGGACTAGTATGTCTAGTTCAAGGGAGTTCTGGTGTTGCCTTTGGCTTTCAGAGGAGTTCCACTTTCCCTTGGAACTAGTCTATGGTCCAGGAGAAGTCGCAGTCATGCAGTTGCAGGGTGGTTGCCACAGGTGCAGATTATCACTCCTTTTTTTGTGCAGGTCCTGAAGTCACAGACTCGGGTCTCTTGTTTGTCCTTGGTTTCAAGTCAATTAGATCTCAGGTTCTGGTGCCAGGGTAGCCCTGAAGTCTGGCTTCATAATACTGATTTTTGTTGTCATAGGAAAACACGGATCATGCGTGTCCGCCATGACAGAGGCCTGTCTCATGGATTGCAGTTGTGTTGAACTCGGAGAGACACCCAAAGCACTTCCCTTATAGTGGTGGAAGACTACTGCCTTCACCAGGAATTAAGTAACTTGAGTGCTGTGATGGCAGCCTACTGTGTAGTGATAATTAGGAGTGAGCAAGCCTTTTTAAACATGTGCCAATAGAGAGGGGTCCACAGGGTCAATCTCTTTTAATGTCCTGCTTATGTGTGATTAACTCACCCTTGGCTTATATCAGACTGGTGTGAAGTGCTGCTCAGTGCAGAAGTGGTGTATCTGTGCTGGGTGTATGTGTGCCTGGGAAGGGTGCAATACAGGGATAGTGCTGTGCAGTGTGTGCATGCTGAATGTATGTGCCGGAGGTACATATGGCTCTGAGTGGTGTAGTACCTGAAGGATGTTGTGCTGTACAGTGCATGCAGGACAAATGCATGTGCTGGGTGTATTGTACCTCTGAGTGGTACAATACATGAAGGATACAGTGGTGACCATGGGCTAACCTTTTGATGCACATATCACTTTGGCTACTATCAAGGTGTGAATTCTAGTCACTCCCAAGGCCTGTGTTTGTGTGGGACTATCAACTTTGGAGACACTCCTGCTTTGACAGGCTGCTTCTCAAGAGGAAGGGGGAGCAAAGGAGTGGGAACTGAAAAAGAAGCTGAACCCCAACATAAAACACCAAAGATTCAGACCCTAAATCATACTTGGTAACTTGAAATGGACTATAAGAAGGGACGGTTGAAACCCCAAAAATTACTGTCTGTCAAACAGCCAGACGGGCTTTGTGAGGAGGGAAGGCTCTGCAAGACTTCTGCCTGTGGCCAGGACTGGGGGCCAAGGCCTACTTGTCTCATTGCTGGGTGAGGGGACATTATCCGGGGAAACCATGACCAACTGCCCTGGAGTACCAGAGTCTTCCATGCTTTCCAAGATCAGTGTACCCTCTGAGGAATAAGAAAGCGCTGGAGCGAATGAGGTCCAGTGGGGAGCCCTGTCGAGTGAACTCCCTATCCCAGGTGTGAGGAAACAGCTGGTACACCAATCGGATTGTTGCCGTGTGCAGGACAAAGTCGGAGCCCCCCTCATGTCTGTAGAGGGTTGGAATGAATTAAGCTGTGTGTCGTGCTGCGCCTATTGTGCCATAGCCCGTGCATGGTAGCTAGGCTGCGACCTTGTATGCCAGGGGGGCTGGCGGAGGAACCCCATATGCCAGGGTGAGGGGGGGGGTCACCCAGAGCACCAAGGACTGCACATTGTTTTACCCTGCTGGAGAAGTGAGGCCACTGTAGGAACACCTGAGTGAGAGACTCAAGACAGGATCGTCGTAGCCACCACCTATCGAGAGACGCACAAACACTTACCCCACCAGAGGAGCCGCAGAAAGCCTCCAGTTGCGATTTGCCTGAACTTGGTTGCTGGAACTCCAAACACTTCTCATCTGCCGATGCGGTGAATACTGGTTTTGAGTCTGTTGGCCCCAGGGGAACTTGCTGCTAGTGGAGCTCTGGCACTAGATCATTGTTGACTTTAACTGAGAGTCAAAGTGTACTCGCGAGACTCGGACTAATAGTAGGGCATACCCTGGAGGTTACAAAGAGTAAGTGGGAAATATACACCGCTCCCCCAATGGAGCCTTGGAATGCTTGGACTACGCATACCCTGAGAGTCAAGAGCAGAAGGTATGCTTGGCCCAGTTACACACTCAAAATCCATAGTAGGTTGGGCCCCTGACATCAGGAGTAAAAGGCCTCCACCCCCATGGTTGGGCCCAGCAGCCCCTGCATGTGTTGTAGGCCTCTGAAATGGGTTCTGACACATGTTTTTCTGGCAATTAGCACAGCTTTTCTAACCAATTTAATTCCATCTTAAATATATATAGTTCTCTCACTCAGCAGGCTTATATATAATAAAGTTACTGCAAGCATATCATCGGGTCAACATACATTACTGTGATTTTAAGCACCCTGATAAAAAAAACATTTGTAGGCAGTGTAGTACACCACTAGTCCCGACCCTGAGGCGTCATACACAGACACACACTTTGACCCTAGATGCGAGGTCAGAGGTAAATGAATAAAAGAGGGAGACTCTGCCTGCACAGACACTTGTGCGGAAGTTAGACAATTGCTGTCTGTGTCCCGTGTACATTATTTAATGCTGCTGCAGGGCAAGCACTGCACCAATACAGTAGCGACGAGGAGGAGCTTGCCCTGCTGCACCAAACTTTTTTCCTTCTCATCAATGTGGGGGATGGGCAAGCCCACTCCCACCATGTAGCATTGAACTGAGGGGGCATCAACACACTGCCACTCTAGAACAGGGATGCCGCTAACGAGAGGCCGTCTGACAACCCATATGGTGATTTTAGTGGTCTTAGACAACCTTAAAAACCTCTCTAATGTCGGGTGCTGCAGGAGAGTTGACGGTGACTGTGGATCTGCAGCTGTGTGGACCAGGCGACGCTGTGGAAGACCAGGAGCCGTACATGAGCTGTCCCATGTTGGATGTCGAGAGTTGAGGGATCGCTCTCCGGCGGGAGCACCAAAAAGCCTGGCAACTGCAACCAACGTGGAAGTGGAGAAAGGTGCAATGTCGGGCCAGCAAGGTCCAGGAGACTCACCACAAGCAGGGGAGTCAGAGCAGACCCTAAGCAATCAGGGGTATCCAAAGAATACGAAGATGACCCTCAAGAGTACCCACAGGCCGGAGGCACTGAAGTCACAAGAGGACCTCGAGCAGCTCACCAAAGATGCAAGCCCACGATGCAAGAGATGCAGTGAGGGTGAAGATCTTGGTCACTGGAGATTCTTGAGGTTGGGGCTACGTGGAGCCCGAAGATCTTGGTGGATGGAAGCCAACAAGCCTTTGCAACTGCACGTCAATGAGGTGCACAGAGGTTCGGTTCCTGCGGCTCCGATGAAGGATACTGGCCTCAAACTTAGTGAGAGAGGACAGGGCAGGCCTCGAGGAATGTGAAGAACCACCTCTTGTGTTACTGAGCCTTTAGGAGTCCGTGGGAGCTCAGGATCAGCAGACCGGTCAGCCTAGTTGCAGTGCCTGCAGATGCAGAGAAGTGACTCCTTCACTTCAAGGGAGATTCCTTCAGGTGTCTTGGATGCCCACAGACCTTGGAATGTTCCTGTATGGTGCACAGGCTCGGACGTTGCAGCAAACGAGCAGGACGATGAGATCAGGAGCAGCAGGAGTCTTCCTAGTTGCAGCCTTGATGCCCAGAGCGAAGTCCAGCAAAGTCCAGAGTGCCCAGACGGATGAAGAAGAAGTGGTGTCGGAAATGTCCCACAACGTATCTGAGGTGCCACCCACAGGTAAGCCCTTAAACACCCTAAGGAAAGGGTTGGGATGATGCAGGGGTCCCACCCTAAGGAGGGGCTGGACAAGGGGGAGGATGCTCCCCTGTCGTTTGTCCAGGTTCACGCCAGAGCGGGAGCCAATGGCTCCCTGAACTGATTTGAACTGGACTATGTATGGAGGGCACCAAGTGTGCCCTGCACGCAGACTATGTGGTGCTGGCAAGCGCTCTCACCCTGCCCCAATACACTAAATCCTGTCCCCTGTGACAGGATACCTATTGTTCTGCCTTCTTTTGCCAGAGCTTGGCTCACCAGCAGGAGGGCAGAAACGTCTGTGGCCGGCAGCAGCCCTAGCTTGTTGTCCGGTCTGGAAAACTGGTACCAGGAGCACGGAGGGCCTCCCAGAGGAGCTTTACGGTGCATGGAATCATGCCTCCCATACTGTTTATAGTGTGGGTGTATGATTCCAACATGTTTGATACCAAACATGATAGGATTAGTTGCAGCCAGTTTCGAGATGGTCACCACATAATGATGCAGTGCCCTCTATATGTCATATGGCTCTCTCACTTACAAAAACCAAAGGAAATGATGGACGGAGTGTTGAACATTGCAAACACTCATCCCCAGTCAACTGATCTGGGTTTAATCCATCACTGTTCTTTAGCCCACTCTGCCACCCCAGTTCAGACATGGCCATATGCAAATCAGTCTGACCCTGTGCCTCATGGGAACAGTCCAGCCCGAACTGCCAAGCCATGTCTTCCCTGGACCGGAAACAAGCTTCCTAGGACCGGTTTGTGGCATTTCAGCCGTCTTCAGCCAGGCTTGCTTGAATCCAGTGGCAAAGTGAGCAAGGGACTCACGTCTGAGCATACCCTGCCAACTTATGGCGAACAAAGCAAAAACCAAAGGAAATGATGGACGGAGTGTTGAACATTGCAAACACTCACCCCCAGTCAACTGATCTGGGTTTAATCCATCACTGTTCTTTAGCCCACTCTGCCACCCCAGTTCAGACATGGCCATATGCAAATCAGTCTGACCCTGTGCCTCATGGGAACAGTCCAGCCCGAACTGCCAAGCCATGTCTTCCCTGGACCGGAAACAAGCTTCCTAGGACCGGTTTCTGGCATTTCAGCCGTCTTCAGCCAGGCTTGCTTGAATCCAGTGGCAAAGTGAGCAAGGGACTCACGTCTGAGCATACCCTGCCAACTTATGGCGAACAAAGCAAAAACCAAAGGAAATGATGGACGGAGTGTTGAACATTGCAAACACTCACCCCCAGTCAACTGATCTGGGTTTAATCCATCACTGTTCTTTAGCCCACTCTGCCACCCCAGTTCAGACATGGCCATATGCAAATCAGTCTGACCCTGTGCCTCATGGGAACAGTCCAGCCCGAACTGCCAAGCCATGTCTTCCCTGGACCGGAAACAAGCTTCCTAGGACCGGTTTCTGGCATTTCAGCCGTCTTCAGCCAGGCTTGCTTGAATCCAGTGGCAAAGTGAGCAAGGGACTCACGTCTGAGCATACCCTGCCAACTTATGGCGAACAAAGCAAAAACCAAAGGAAATGATGGACGGAGTGTTGAACATTGCAAACACTCACCCCCAGTCAACTGATCTGGGTTTAATCCATCACTGTTCTTTAGCCCACTCTGCCACCCCAGTTCAGACATGGCCATATGCAAATAAGTCTGACCCTGTGCCTCATGGGAACAGTCCAGCCCGAACTGCCTAGCCATGTCTTCCCTGGACCGGAAACAAGCTTCCTAGGACCGGTTTCTGGCATTTCAGCCGTCTTCAGCCAGGCTTGCTTGAATCCAGTGGCAAAGTGAGCAAGGGACTCACGTCTGAGCATACCCTGCCAACTTATGGCGAACAAAGCAAAAACCAAAGGAAATGATGGACGGAGTGTTGAACATTGCAAACACTCACCCCCAGTCAACTGATCTGGGTTTAATCCATCACTGTTCTTTAGACGGCTGAAATGCCAGAAACCGGTCCTAGGAAGCTTGTTTCCGGTCCAGGGAAGACATGGCTTGGCAGTTCGGGCTGGACTGTTCCCATGAGGCACAGGGTCAGACTGATTTGCATATGGCCATGTCTGAACTGGGGTGGCAGAGTGGGCTAAAGAATGGTGATGGATTAAACCCAGATCAGTTGACTGGGGGTGAGTGCTTGCAATGTTCAACACTCCGTCCATCATTTCCTTTGGTTTTGCTTTCTCTCACTTACAACCCGGGAGAATGTACTCCAATTGCTGCAGGGGTGTCCTGCTCATGCAGGGGCACCCTCCCACTTAGAACCAAGCACCCTGCTTTCAGGATTGAAAAGCCTGCTTTTGGGGTGACTTATAGGTTTTAAGTGCAGTGACCTTAGATATAGGGAAACCTATATCTTTTGTGGGTGGTGCTAGCACCAGCTTACACAGACTACCATGGCAGGCCTCTAGTTACAAATGGATGGGTCTCTCATGGGTGGCACAATACATGCTTCAGCCCATTGAGGACCCCTGATGTACCTATGCCCTGGGTACCTTAGTACCATATACTAGGGACTGACAAGGTTGCACCAGTGTCCAATCTGGGATGTACCTAAGTACTTACCAAACCAATTTAGGGAAGAAAGCACAGAGACTGGGGTCCTGATTAGCAGGATCCCAGTCAGACTAGTCAGAAACAGCATCACATCAAGCAAAGAGTGGGGGTAACCATAAAAGCAGATCCTACTTTCCTACACCGACACTACATCACCGTCTCAGTTTTGGAGCACAGCGACATCTTCTGCATTCCCCTAAACCTCCAACACTCTGGCTCATCTTGCTCCCACAAGGGCCTGCATCCCAACAACAGAGAAAAGGCGCTCCACGAGTGGTTTCCTGGTCCTGCCAACATAAGTACTGTTGGTGCAGCCTGCTACACAAGGTCCTGCACTTGCCACATGCTGTGTAATGTACTGCACATTTACCATATATAATACCATATATAATGAGCACTGCTCAACAGGATGGCATGCAGGCGGCACCAAACCAACAAGCTGCCCCTCCCCCATTCCATGCTGCTGTCGCTCCTCCACAATGCCTTATGCTAGCTTACACCAGTGGGGGTGTGTCCAATTCACGGCCTCCATTCAGCGCACTCAGTGACGCTGTGACTGCTGCATCATGGTGGCGCACTTGAGTTGTGCGGTTGAATAACTACTTTAAAGCCACCAAAGGAACCAATGGAGAAATGAACTCACTACTCAGGCAAGGAAACCTTCCAACTATTTCACAATATTAACGACACTGGAGGGGATGCTGACCATGATGGAGCCATGGCCGCACTAAACGCATATTTCAACCCCCAAATGAATCCAGACTTTGAAAGATTCAAGCTCTGACAGGTTCGCCAACAAGAGGTGTAGTCCAGTGAACTTTTCGATGTCTGCCTGAGGGAATTTCCTCAGCACCTGCACTGAAGATGACCCTTAGAAAGAGATACGCGCACAAACTGTCCAAGTCTGTCGGTCGGCCGCCTTGAGGCGTCACATCTTATGTAACTGTCATGCTTCTAGATGAAATCTTCACACTTGCTCGCTTCCATGAACTGTCTATTGATCAAGATAATCAGATTGAAATGGCGTTCCAAAAATGTACAATGCCACAAGAGCCCGCACCCTAGCCAATCAAAGTGGAGATGACAGCTACTGTCTCAAAAGGACCCCTGATGCAAGTAGCCTCCAAAAACATCTCTTACGATGACCACATCAAGTTCCCCTGTGGCTGCTGCAGACTCTCACCCTCTCCAAGAGTGCCCTGCCAGATGCAAAACATGTTCAGTGTGTCAATGACTCAACCACTTTGTGAAAGTCTGCTATGACGGGAGCAAAACATTCATGTACCAAGGTCGTGGTACACCTCGGCCCTAAGGAATACATGCTGTAGCAAATTTCCCCACAACAGACCGTGAGGACAATACAAAACTCACACCTGATGGCGGTGCTTTCGCTGAGGACATTGACAGCGAAATCTTCCTACTCTACTTTGCGCTAGCACCAAATTGCCCTATCTATCAAGTGGTCAATGGACACACGCCAGTCACATCTCTCATTGACACTGGTACATTCGTCAACGCCACCAGCCTGGTGCAGTTTCAAACACTACAAACGTGCCCAAACCTAGAACCTACCACCGTCAAGATCTTTGCCTATGGGAGCTCAATACCTATCTCGCTGACAGGGATGTTTGTCTGTTCCATCAAATATGGTGCACAATCTTGCACAACAAAATTCTTTGTTGCATCATCTGGCTCTGAAACACTCTTCAGCTGCGACACCGAAAGCGTCTCCAGTTTGTTCACTTCACCACAGCCATTGACAACACCAGTGTTGACCACCTGCTTGCAAGACTTTCCGTATCTGTACCAAGGCCTGGGATGTCTAAAAGCCCCTTGCGTATTGACCCCATGGTGTGACCTGTCGCTTTGCCCGGCTGTAGAGGAGGAACTTCAGAAACTCGAGGATGCTGGGTTCATAGAGAAGGTGCCTGGGCCCACCCTGTGGGTGTCAACCATGGAAGCAGCCAGCAAGCCCAAGTAACCTAGATGCAGTCCCATCTGTATTGAAATACACCTTTCCATCAAGGCCTTTAAGAGGGAACATCCCATCTCTTCCACAATTGATGACCTCATTGCTGACATGAAAGGCTCCTTGAGGTTTTCAAAGCTAGATTTGAACTCCGGATATCACCAGCTTGAGCTACATGAGGATGGCAAGATCATTACATTTTCCACTCACGTAGGCCTCTGTCGCTACCGTAGACTGAACTTCGGAATCTCATCAGCAGGGAGGTTTTCCAAAACGGAATTTAGGAAGTCCTCGCCAGCCTCGATTGTGTCATCAATGTCAGCAATGACATCCTCATCCATGTCCCCAGGGCGCGCCACCTCGCCACCTGCGAGCGGCCCTTGAGAGGATTGAAGCAAGAGGATTGACCCACAATCTGAACAAATGCCAATTCTTCCTCAAGAGGTGGAATTCTTTGCAACATCTTTTCAAACACAGGTGTCAAGGTCGATTTGGCCAAGTGTGTAGACATCAAAGATGCGGCCACACCAACATCTCCTGCTGAAGTTCGGAGCTTCCTATGTTTTGCAATCTACTGTGGGAGATTCATACCCAACCTAGTGATGTTGGCAGGTCCCCTGAGGCACCCCTTGACTACCTAGTCATAGGGGAAGTTCAAAGACGAGGCATTTCAAACCATCAAGTATGCCCTCCTCCAAGACACTGCAATGGCCTACTTTGACCCCGGCAAGGAGTCGGAGCTAGTGGTAGATGCCAACCTCATCAGTTTCAGACTCATTCTAATGAAACACACTGTTGGCGATCGCTGGACACCCATCGCATTTTCAAGGAGAGCCATCACTGACACCGAGGAGCGCTATGCCTACATAATAAAAGAAACACTTTCTATCACGTGGGGATGCCACCACTTTCATTTGAATCTCTACCGTATCCTCCTTTACACATCAAAAAATGGGCCCTTCAGTTCCAGAAGTACCAGCTGTCTGTAGAATACAAACCCACAGATTATCTCTCCAGGCACCTAAGGCAACCACCTTGTGACTCCAAAGAACCTTATTGAATGTGGATGAGTATGCCCACTGGATCGCTGAAGCTAGCTTCCCTCGGACAGTAACTCTACCAGATATCGCTGCAGCAACCACATCAGATCAATGCCTCCAAAAAGTTCTGGAGGCAACCAAGTCCAGCAAATGGAGAGATTTCCTCTAAGATGTTGGGAAATATGACAACCTAGCTTAACGTGACCTGTCTGCCCTGTGGAATATTCATTCCCCGCAAGCTGTGACCAGTATTGTTACGCCTCACCAAGACTGGGCATCAAGGGTCGACCAAAACAAAAGCCTTCCTGCGGAGATAAGTCTAGCTTCCTGCTCTACACTCAGAGGTGAACAACATTGTTATCTGATGTCACTGGTGTCAAGTATGCAAGGCTCCAGAACAACCTCCTCTGGTCACAACTGAAAGCCCAAACACTGGTCCCTGGTGCAACATCAGTATTGACTTGAATCCCTTCCCAACAGACAGAGTTGGACGCTTTTTCCAACTTCCTCATTGTTAAAATACTAGCAAGCACGAACTTTGAGCAAATGGGGTTGTGTCTGAAAAAGATCTTTGCGATGTTTGGAGGCCCCCCTTACACACTCAAAAGTAGCAATGGCCCTTCACAAAGAGCACCAGCTGACGTCCTGTTTGGAAGGGCCACGAGAGACAACATTCCTCATGCAAACGTGTAGACACCCAACGCCATAGATAAGCCATGCAACATTGACTGATCTAGAACAACCAAAATGCCAGCATAACCTGAAGAGACCAAGACTCTGACAGACATATAGGAGATTGGGCTCTAGTAAGCAACCTGCAACCCATTGGAAAGTTTTGACTTTCCTATGAGACATGCCCTCTCTGAGTCGTCGAAAAGAACGACACAATGGTGACCGCTAAGAACAATCACGACTGTTTCACAAGAAATGTGTAAGCATTCTCTAAGTGGCAGCTGCAGTCAGTGGGTGAATCGGGAGTACAGCTCCAGAAGAGACCCACAGAGGAGTGGAAGGATGAGCATGATCTTAACCAACTGCACCAGAACTAAGTACCTTAAACTTCCCAGCCAAACATGCTTCAACCCTGTCCTCAGGAAGCTGCACTACGACAAACACCAGGAATAAATGACCCCCCCCCCAGTTAATGGAGGGCACCCACTCCAGCTACGACCATGTATCCGGAAGCCCAAGAGACTGAAGGAATATGTTTGTGATTGATCCCAAGTAGCCTAGAAGCTGCCATAGCAGGACTGTTAGTGTGTTGTTAGAATTGGTAGTTCAATTGTTGCTGTTGAAAGTTTGGAAGGAATGTATTACACCGCTAGGCCCCGCCCTGTGGTGTCATGCCGGCATACATCCACAAAGCTCTGACCTCGGACGCACGTTCAGAAGCGGATGAATAGAAAGGAGGGGACCCGCCTGCACAGACACGTGTACGGAGAGTCAAAGAGTTACTAGCTGTAATGGACCTAGCAAATAAGGATGCTTTGCTGGAGCCAGCTGCCTTTGGTTCGGTGACTAGCAGCCTTGTCTTGTTTAGGGTGACTAACCGTCCCTTTCACGGATGCATTTTTTCTGTAATTCTGGACATTGGGGAAACCTGTGCTGTCCCCCTGCAAGCAGCCACAGAAACTGTAACTCTCACTATAGGGCACAGCTCGCACTCCTGCTTTGAACTTCAAAGGCCTGCAGTAGTAGCCCGTCCCCGTCTTGGCACAGACTATTGGCACATTATCATTCTGATTGCAGGTCAATTATCACATACAGAATGAAAATGGGCCTCTGTACAGTTAAAGCATTTGCTGGGCCTCCCCCTGCCCCAGTCTAGGACATGGCATTCTGTTTTCGTTCGGGGACTGGTGTCACCTCACCAGGGGCCAAGTTCTCAAGCTCTGGGGAGGTGTGTGAGTGTGTGTGGGGGGTGCACTTTGACACTTCTTACAAGGTCAAATTCACAGACTTCAGAACCATTGTGTGCTAACATTTTACAGGCTAAAAATGTCAGTTTACCTCTGGTGATTCATGTATCTGAGAGATCTGAGTTTTGTCTTGTCTGAGTTTTGACTTATCATAAAGTAGCGCAGAAGGGAAAGTGTGCCTCCAGAGAAGCACAATGTGTAGCATCCAGATCAAAGAATTGTTTTTTTTATGTAGACAGCTCAGTGGCTTACGGTTTTTGTCTCAAGGACCCTTTTGTTCATTGCATTTCATAAGAGGCAATACTAATATAGCACAGTGAGCTATGAACCAAAATCAAATAGAAGCCTTATTGGTTTTCTCTAATCTTTCATTATTCTAAAGTTGATAAATAGGGTTCCTTTAGATAATAATAATTACTTATTAGTAAACACAACCCCAAAGTTATGTTTTAAATCCTGAGTTTGTATTTCTCCAGACTAAGCAGTCTTAAAATATAATGCCTACCAGAATGGATGACATGTGGCTCCTACCTTTTTCTAGTCCTCATTGTCTTAAATAGGGCCACTGGAATTATGTATCCAGGGATGGTAAATTATGCAGCAAGAAAAGGCAAATTATGTGGCATAATGTGGCACATTTTGTAATAATATTACTTAATTATTTTGTCATTTTTATACTTGTTAACACTGTCCTGGCATAAATTGCACCTCATTAGTACGAGTTTAACCCCCAAATATATTAATAAGCTACAGAAAGGTGACCAGTCACTTTTTACAAAGCGCCTTCCACTGCACAGAAACATGTGTTGCTGTGTTTTTAGTAACGTTTGAATCATTTGAACTAAAATCTGCTGAATATGCAGGAGATGATGGATTATGTGGAAAAATTCAGCATATCTATAATCACGTGAAAATCACACGGCCAGACAATTCAATAATTCCAGTGACCCTGGTCTCAAGTAACATTTCCTACACAGTGACTTCCACACTTACACAAGCCATTGTGTACGTATAATATGTGTGTGATATAACACACTCCAACACCCCACTCTACCCTACACACTTGGAATGAGTAGCAGTGTAAAATAAGTTAACTTCACATGAGAGTGGGTCTACAGTGAGATGAGGTGCACCATTGGAGGGTGGTACTGATTAAATCCTTGGAGAAGGAGGTCTTGGGGGGGGGGGGGGGGGACAACAAATATTCACACACCATCTGGCACCACGAGTAAAGCTAGCCCTGTCAGGGGCATAGCTATCGTTCCTGCAGCCTATGCAGTATTCCAGGCCCTGAGGCAAAAGCACTTCAGCAGCTGATTGTGGGACGGCTGCTAGGAAGGCATAGTCTATGAACGGAGTGATTTAATTTTATTGTAATCAGTGTTTCTATAAAGGTTTTATTTTAACATTTCCAGTTAAAGGAAAGTGAGGAGCTCAAGTAGAAATGCCTACATAACATGACCAATGTGCTCTAATCCAGAATCTTATAGTGCCAGACTGTAACCTGGAAGACAAATGATCCTGGCTGGAACCTTGAATGGATTTCTCCCACATTCTTCGAAAAATGTAATTTTCTTTAAAAAAACAGTGATTTTCTGCCTGAATGCATGTATGTGTCATTTCAGTAGCGCAACCCTAGACGAAAGGTAGAGAAGAACTGTACAAGATCTATGACAAAATTGAAATCTGGACACCTGCGCTAAATCTTTGAAGGATATATTTATTAACATTTCACACAACACAGAACACTAAATGAAGTTGTGCTGCGTTGTATGAAAAGGAAAGCTTAGAGTAGCACCATATTTCCAAAGATATGGTGCATTGGAATTGGGACTGAAAGGTCTGACATGCAAGTTACACAGTGAACCGTCACATAATCTCTCTGTTCACTCCTTATTCAACCTCTTCATCTGTTGGTTCCCTTTTCTCTATCTGTTCCCTCTTCCCTCCCTAGCCATTCGTCTCTCTCTGCACCCTCATGCTTTCTCTTGGTTCCCCCACCTCACTTTTTCTATGTCCCATCTACCTTTTTTAGGTCTCGCCTGAGCCAGCGCTTATAGCGCTGCTCTGGCAAGTGTTTTCGTAAGTGGGTTTTGGAAGTGCTAACCTAGTGGCTTTTTTCTGGCCTCCAGCTTGCGTTCACAATGGCGTGCACGCGCACAGCTGCTATCCTGATTTCTAGCATTCCTTGCATGGCCGGCTTTACTCCCCCTCTCTCACCCGCTCCTCCCCCTCCCTTACTGCACGGAAGAGTTGGTTTCAAGCATTCCTCGCATGGCCGGCTTTCCTCCCCCTCTCTCACCTGCTCCTCCCTTACTGCACCGAAGAGTTTCTGCCTTAAACGTAAGGAAACACTTGGAAACGTTTCTTTCACGCTATGTCAAACCCTGTACTTGTAGAAATACATTATTTGAAAATTTCACTACTAACGTTACAAACACACAGGCGGAGCTGAAAACGAGGCGCGGCATTTGGTGAAGAAGTAGTGTGCATGGGCTTGGCAATGGCGAGAACGCGTGCCTGTCACACACATGGGTTTTTCAGGCCGAACTTGAGTCAGCACGTATGCTCTGCTCTGTGAGACTTGTGGTCGAGTAGGAAATAGAAGCTTAGCCCATTTTTGTCATTGGCTTGTCAGTCTGTCTTGAATGCTGACTTCTGATTCGAAAATAGGATTGTTAGTCTCCTTAGTACCGCCACCTCTTCATTTGTCACCTCCCATGGCGACGGGCCCAGGGTGCGTTTTATTTAGACTGTGAGGACTATTTTCTTCACTTTCTTTTACTGCAGGCAGGACGTGCTTTGGACCTTGTTTACCCCGCACCCTCTCCCGTTGTCGGTGCCTTGTATTTGCAATGCGATAGGTCTCGCATTTCAGCTAGTTTGAGCTATTGGCATTGTATATGACAAAATGACTTTTATTTATGTTTTGGCTTTTAAAACATATATAAAACACATAGTCATATCCAATGCCAATAGCTTAAACTCGCGTAAATGCGAGACCCATTGCATTGTAAATGCTTGTGTTTTGTGTGATTTTGTTGTGTTTTAGGCGCACAGACCCTCTCACAATTCTGGTGAGGAAAGGGTAGTCAGCACCGACGCCACCCTGCTCCACTCGAGGGTAACAAAGACATGCGAGGTACAGAACACCCTGCTAATATTTTCGAGGTGTGCAACAGTGCGAGGAACCCGTCCTTCACGTGCAGTATAGCAGTCACCATGTGCCGCTGTTCGCACTCTCCCATGCAAACACTATTTAGTGTGTATTCCGTTGTCTGTGTAAAGCACCACATGCAGCTAAAAGCACTTTTAGGCACTCAGGTGTGTGTCACCAACCACCACAAATTCGTCACGTGCCCCTTGTGCGCGCGCGTTCTTCTCTTCCAATCAGCAAAATCGAATAAACTACACATTTCCAGATGCCTAGCAAGGACTGAAGGCCTTGGTGTGCCCTCCACTAACCTGGGATCAGTGGGCTGTCATGTAAAGGTACGGGAGATGCCTCTCTGCAAACTCACAATCAATACAAAAGAATCTACCACAGCCACTCCATGTAGAGTTGAATGCGTTTGTCAAGCGCCTACACCAAACGGTATCGAGGCGCTCTGCTGCGCTAGACAGTATCTGTGAGCCATGGGTGTAGCCCGGGGATTTTCCACTACAGATCATTGCCTTCCGCGGAATCGGACTAATGAAAGTGCCACCAGACTACAGCTCCCACAATGTAATAGTCCGGACTTAATGTCAACAATCGAGGACGCGGTCGCAAGGATGGTGGCCTGGATAATAGAAAGTTAGTAGCACTTGCGACTCCTTCCACGTGCACATAGCCGAAAGGAAAAGAACTGGGGGTCAGGGTATTGACTACAATGGGATTAATGAACTCAATCTAAGTGCGGGTCTGGCAGTGTGGGAGCTTCCCCTTGCAGTGGTACGGCCCATGTTTCGCAGCACTGGTACATTCCACTCTGACCCTTGATGTTTTCTTTGTGAGGGCACAGAAATGTCCTTGTTCAAACATCTTTGCTTATGTATTTAAATGAATTGGTGCCTCTGAACCAACCATTCATCATTTGTCTAAAAGTGAGTGCGACTTCAGCACTTCAGACGCAGGCCAGAAATAACGCCGGTGCCTTGGTTAAGGAGACAAAATGACTCCTGTTTGCACGTGCACCGCAATGTGCTTCTTCTGCAATAAGTTAGACTACTCCCTGTCATATATAGGAAACCCAG
Source organism: Triturus cristatus (assembly GCF_964204655.1). NCBI lineage: Eukaryota > Metazoa > Chordata > Amphibia > Caudata > Salamandridae > Triturus > Triturus cristatus. The sequence goes on from NC_140595.1 coordinate 58,546,420, forward strand.
CGACATCATTATATTCCAATATATGTCCTAATAGACTACCAAAAAAGGTTTGGAAAGACGTCACTTCAAGCGTGACTGATGTTAACGTGCATTAAAATGCCTTCATTAATTACTATGAGGAGTAAACCTGTTGTTTCTGGTAATGTCGCTTGTCCCTTCATTTATGCAAAATCACCTTTAGCAGCTACACCCCCGCCACCGCCGTCTGAATGTGAGGGGCCACGGAGTCTCCCAGGTAAATCATTGGCCTTGAGATGAATAGTGGCCGCCCTCTACCCCTCCTCCCCCTTCCCACTCTCCCTCCCGCACTGCAGAAGCTGCTGGACCTGCCTTACTCCCCTGTTGCTATATCCTCGAGGCAGAGCTATTGTTACACAAATCGCTTCTGCATATGGGCATCACCTATTGCAACTTAAGAAACTATATAGCGCACACTGTACTGGTTATATTTTCCGAAAAGATTTCCAATCACATAGATTGCACTGGTGCCCATGTACATCTGAACCAGCATTTGGATGGATATGGACAATCTCATTCTTGCACTGGGCTCTTGCTTCTTTGTAGCACAATGCCAGTTCGAGATCTTCTAAATGAGCACGGCGCGCTATCGTTCATTCAAATAGTTTTAATCTGGTGGTGGGTGTATGAATAGAAATCTAGGGTACAAACTTAAAACCCTTCATATGTGTGTGTGGGGTGGATAGGGCTGCAGGTTGTTGACTGCCTCAGGAGGCCTATTTTCACATAGGAGTACGGAGCACCATGAGCTCCATGACTGCCAGGATCTCTTTAAGTGCTGGAGGGTGGGACAGGCATCCCAGACCATTCCTCTCCATGTGCTCCGTTGGGGGAGTTGGCTTTCTTTCCGATGCTTAGAGAAGAGAGCTTTTTCCTTTCCATTGATGAAAGAGTTACAGTCCATAACAGCGGCGAGTCACAACTGTGCTGTGGGGATGCAATAACAGCTCAAGCGAAGATGAGAACTGGAAATTAAAACTTGGGTAAACGCTCTGTTTCAGGTCTCGGCAGTAAAGTTATTCCATGTTAGCGATGCAATCCCAGATCACATTTGACATGTTTCACCTTGTCTTTCTTTCTCTGAGTGTATATTGTTTTTCTGTAGTTTGCTACTGTAATGAATTATCACGTGTAACTATAAATGTAAACTTGCTTTAAATAGGGTCGCTCAGTTGCACATAATGTCTTCTTGGTTATATATAAGGTAGCAAAAATGCTTTTATCACTTTTTTATTATAACTTTTCAACATGCTGCACTGCAGCCTAATGCTCTACACCATAGCTTAAAGACACTGCCAAAGCCAATAGCTCTGGCTAAACACTCATAAGGTCAAAAAGGCGAGACCTATTGGCTATGCCAATGCTTGTTCTCTTTTCAGCCTTCTCTCTGACACCCTTACCATCTTTCTGTATCTGTTTTTTGCTCTTTTCTCTGCTCAATATTCTTCTGTTGTTGTCTTTTTTCTTTTCACCATCGGTTCTTTCTCTCAGCTGGCAGGCCCTCGCTTGCTTTACTCCCTCACTGTATGCTCTCATAGTTCCAACCTTCTGTCTATCCCTCTCAGCATATAGCCTTCTCTCCTTTCTCACCATCATTCACTCTCTTATTTCACACTCTCTAATAGTCCTACTGCCTGTAAACTCTATGTCTATGTTCAGGAACAGAGCAATGCTTCTGGCACTATTATTCATGGTACAGGGTAGAATTGTGAAATATGTCTCTCATTTCGGCTGTCAAATTCTTCTTGGAGTGTATATGCTTATTCGTTTTTTAATCTTTAAATCTGTCCAGCTATTTGTGAATGTTTGCTCAACACTCCAATGTGTAATACAAACTAAAAAACATAAACCTGTCTTGGCTTGTACTTCTGTCAGCATTCTGTTTTATAATTGTGCAACGTCTTCAGATGTGTTCCTGAAAATGACCTTTTGTTCAGAATTTTTGTCCAGAATTTTTACGGTCACTGTCCAGAATTTACCCTGTTGCCAGTTGGTCACCCTGATCTTGTTACTTAAGCCTTTGTGTCCGGGTCACATGAGGGACATCATTGTGGGACCTTAGATGACCATACTTCATACTGTACAGGATCGTTTTTATGGACTCTGTGTATTCCGAATGTGCAGGGGTGCTATACATGATTCAGTACATGTACAAAGTGCTTTGTAAACAGACAACACCGTGTCTCATTGGTGGTCACCTGCTACCTCTGTTTTCTTCTCGATGTAGGGCCTGGTTTTCACTCTCATCCCAGTTTTCACTTCCCTGTACTATCAGCTCGGTGGTACGGTAGAAGAGGTGAGCGAAATCCTGACTATAGCTCTCTTTGCTAGTAGTAGAGCCAGATAAAGGATTTTTTTCCAACTATAGTAGCAATAAAAAAAGATCTTGTAGACAACAATGAGTTGATGTGGTCTTGTTCCCATTTGTATATCACTTTTTCTATGTTAGCATTTGTCAAGGAACCTATGACCTTGCACAACCACGCCACCTGTCGTCTACTCATGAAGCGTAAGCATGGTATGTAACAGCCTGTGAATTTGAGGCTCCTCCTCATTAATTCATTGTATGTGAATAGCTCTAGTGAGTGAGCCATAGAGTAGGCATTGTCTGGCTGATTGGTTGGCCTCCTCCTACACAACAGTAGCGATTTCTTAGTGCTGTGTGGCCCCGCCCATCTCTCACCTGCTTTGCAACCTCCATTATCATTTTAAAGAGTAACTCGGGCAGAGAGTTAAAGTAAACGCTCTAATGAGGAATGTAAGGCTGCCTCACACTCGCATGTAGCGACGGTCAGGCAATCTGGTGCTTCCTGAGGCCTTATTATCTTCCTGAAATGACGTAATGACGTTGAGCGTACCGTCGTTGCAGCCCTTCATCTTCACTTTAGCAGGTGCTGTAGTTGAGCAGGGCCGATGCGCAGCGCCTCAGGCATTGCTGGAAGAAGTCTTGTATAAAGCTTCACGTTTCTTATCCCAAGAGTCTCCTCGCTGGATTAGTGTGTTTCTGTGGGGAGGAGAGGAGGACTGTGCAACTGAGAACAGACTGTGACTTCTTTTGCAGGTCACGTTTAGAGGCAGCGTCACTAGAACTACTTGTTAGTTGTGAGGTGAACAGCATAGAGTGGGAGTTAAATGTGGACTTACCTGACCCAATTGCAGCTGGCAGCCTGCAGTTCCAAGACCTGGGTATGCCAGGTAAAGAACAATTAAATGCTGGGCTTACCGCTACGGTTTTGCCACTTTGTTGGATTCAGCTACTTTAAATGAGCCACTGCCCCAATAATGTGTAATGGAACGCTGCCTGTTATATTGTATCCTTCTGTGCTGTCCATTCCCCCGGTTCCCTTTCCACATGTTCATAATAATGTTATATGTGAAGATATGATTCTTTTTTTTAACTCCATCGGAAAAATGGATTTTGCCAGTGCAGGCTTTACATGTTCACAGTGAAGGTTAATTTTACATTAGGGCTCCTACTGCAACAACACTAATGGCATTGTCATAAGGACAGGGGAGGGCATAAATGTTTTTAGGTTCTTCTTTAAAAACTATTTTAATAAATACTTCTCAATGCAGTGATATAATCTGGTGTACTACAGTGAAACATTTCCGCATGTTAAAGGAATGCACTTTCTTGAATTTTGACGGGACTCTAATGTTTACATGGTGCTTGTTGCTCGATTTACATTCCAAATATATTGATGGCTTTGCACTGGCTCTTAAAAGGTAAGAGCCAGAGGGAATTTGTGCTGAGAAACGCACCATTTTCTCTGTTACAAAAAATCTCAGGGAGGAGCCACTTCTCTCTCGACCCACTTCGCCAAAACACAGGATAGGGGCTCGCTTGCATGGTGCAAACTGGGGCATGGGTTAATGCCTACCACTTTGTAAGTTCACCAGCCACCACTGCTCTACAAGTTATTGTAGTATTTTTAGCATCCTTGTAAAGTAGCAGTCATCCATCCTCTCTATCCCAGACCTTGTGCAAGCTTAAAGGTGCATGATCATTAATTGGCTATGAGCTTTCAGAAGAAGTCAAGGGAATGGGCACATCATTGTTTGGTGAATGTTGTACTCCTTTTTCTGCACGTCTCACTGTTCGAAATAGGCAGCTGCATCCCAGAAGCAGGGGTGTCCACCTCTCTCATGAGAAGGGCAGTCACCTGTCCCTAAAGTATACCGCCTTCGTGCAGTCCTCTCTCTTAGAAGTGCACCCCAGTGGCGTAACATATGCCCCCGCAGTCCCCTCGAAGCAGGGGTGACCAAAGCTGCAGGGAGTCCCCTCAGCCCAGTACCCTGGCCTGAAAGCTCCTGGTTGAGTTCAGAGTGGGCTCCTCCATGTACCTTGTGGGTAAGTCCCTTCAAGTTTTGTTACGCCACTGGTGCACCCCTGCTGCCCACTGCGTCTTCCATTGCAATTGTGCTGCCTTGTAGTAATGACAAACCCAGTGCTTCAAGATTACCCTTCATTATCAGCAGTTTAAGTTTGGCAAGTGTGGTGTGATGCCTGCTACTGCTCTGGTTCAGCAAGGAATCAAGCTCTCAGAAGAACAGTTCAAGCACCCAGACTGGTAATTTGGTGAAATAGTACAGAAAATGAGGTAGCATAGCCATCTTGAAAAGAGATTCTTTACCCATTAAAGAGATGAGCAGGGTGTACCAGAAATTTGCAGCTCTATTACAACATTGTAAATTCAAGTCCAGTTACCGATCGCTTCACTGATAGTATAAGGAGATGGGGTGCACTCCACAGGTACTTCTTCAGCTCCTTCAAGTTTCCTTTGTTCCTCACAATATTAGGGGACGGCTACATCGCTAAGGCAACGCAGCCAAACAACATAGGTTACAGCAGGCATCTTTCTTCTATAGATATCTTCATGGGGGATGATATTATTTTGCCGGTCTTGAGTCTGGCTGCGGGACTGCTAAATAATGGGGAGATTCATAACAGCTTATTGCCTTCAAACCACTGTGGTGGAGTACCGCAAGCAAGTATCCACAGTTGCTTGGATAAAATGCCTTTTCCAGGTGAACCAACACCACCCTAGCATTTGGATGGTCTTGAGGGCCTTCTTCTGATACGCTAAAAAGGTGGGAGAGGTTCAGGGAGATGATGCACTTGGGAATGAGGTTATTTTGATCAGTGTGTTTGATCTGGCAGAAGTAAGTATATGTATGTCACTAAGATTTTTCTAGATATTTTTTAGTCAGAAGTAAGAATTGACAAGGGTATACAGTAAGCCATATCAAATGGATCTTGCTGGGTATATAGAAGTCAGTCATTCATTGCTTCTCTGGTGGTGCTGGAGAAGGTACTAAATTGCAACACAGCCGAGTACATTAAGGCCAAATGTGTTACTAGTATTTCAGTGTATACATGATAGAATTCTTTAAGTACATTGTCAGGTCTTAGGGCCTTACCCTTGGCCATGAGATTCATTCCTTCTTTAATTTCGATTTCCATTATGGGGCAGTTCAAGGATTCATTGTCTTATTGTACAATTTGGGACCAGGTCATTGTATCAAGATATAAACTTGCTATTTCATTTGGTATACTCATCTCTTTCTGTTTCCAGATAAGAATAATTGTCTAGGAAGTCTGTGCTCATTTCATTTTGTCTGTGTCCTTCTCCTTCCTAATTTGTGTCAAAGGTATGTCCCTTTGCATGGGTTTAATGAGCCTATCAAGGCAATGTCCTGCCCTGTTTACTTCTAACGGTGTGTGTAAGGCATTCAGTGTGATTAAGACTCTCTCAACTCCCGGCCAGAGAATTTGAAAAAGCCATCAACCAACAACTCTCCTCACATTTGGAATGGAACCTCCGACTCAGCTCCTCTCAATCCAGATTCCGCAGCACCCAGACAGCCCTCATTACGGATACCGCTGACATCCAAGCCCTACTTTACTGAGGAAAAATGGCAGCTGTGATCCTCCTAGACCTCTCAGTAGCCTTCGATACAGTCCTCCACCACACACTCATCAGCAAGCTTCACAACATCGGCATCTAAGGAGCCGCTCTCAGATAGATTAGCTCTTTCCTCCCCAGGAGAACGCAAAAAGTCTGCCCTCACCTCCGAACCCAAGGAAATTATCTGTGGTGTACCCAAAGGATCCTTGCTCAGCCCCACCTTCTTCAACACTTATATGACACCTCTAGCCAGCTTCGCCAAAACCCACGGACTCAACATCCTATCCTGGACCGACAACACACAACTTATCCTCTTCCTCTTTGAATACACCACTAACACCGAGACAAACTTCCGCAACTGCATGACAGACATTGCCAACTGGATGAAGGACAACTGCTTGAAGCTCCAACTCGGACAAGACAGAGGCTATGATTCTCAGAAACAAAAGCACCTCATGGGACACATACTGGTGGCCCTCACAACTCGGACCTACTCCTACCAACACTGACCACGCTAGAAACCTAGGCATCATTCTGGAGACCAAGCTTACCATGATGACTCAGGTCAACTCTGTCTCCTGCTTCTTCATCCTCTGCATGCTTCGTAAGATATTGAAATGCCCCACACCCCCAAAGCTCAAGACTCACCATTACCCAAGCCCTCATCTCCAGCTGACTCGACTAGGGCAACGCTCACTACGCAGGGATCACAGCTTACCTCCTCCTCTGACTACTGACCATACAGAACATTGCAGACAGACTCGAGCTGGCTATCCCTAGAGGAACCATATCACCCCTACCTCAGGGAACGCTACTGGGTCCCCGTACAGAAAATATGCAGTTCAAGCTCCAGACTCATGCATGCAAGGCCCTACGCAACTGCAAACTTGCCTACTTGAACCACCGCCTGAACTTCCATCAGCTCATCAAACACCTCCGCTCCACATCCCTTTCTCTAACCCTCACCCCCCACATCTGACGTAGTAGGTGTGGATGTCGCTCCTTCTCTTACCTAGTAGCGAAGACATGAAGTGTGCTACTATCATCTACGGACCTCCCCATCTCTTTCAGATCTCCAAAAGTACCTGAATACCAGGCTGTTCAACTGCACCCTGCCAGCACCTGGATACCCTCGTGAGTGACAAGAAGCGCTCAATATATATACTGATTGATTGATGTTTTGAAATTTGTAGTGTGACACGACCTTTTTAGGTCTCGCCTGATCCAGCGCATGCGCTGGTCTGGCCGAGACATTTAGTGTACGGGTTTTGAAAGTGCCGCCACATGGCCTAGCGCTCGCGTTCACGCGAGCGTGCCCGCGCGCAGCCGGCAGCATTCAGCGCCCAAGGCGTTATCTGGAGCTTTCACTTTTTTTGCCCGCGTCGCGCAGGCAATGCTTGTTTTCCAAGCTGTGGCCGCGCGCGCACACAACTCCCGCTTCTCCCCCTCCCGCACCACATATGGCGTCTCGCGCGCGCGGCCAATGCTTGTTTTTTTATTCCGTAGGCCCGGAGGCTGTTCCCACCCTGAACATTCCTACTGCTGTCCCAGCCCCTCTTCTTGCCCGCCCACATGTCCTGACATGACAGATGCTCCAATACGGGCCATGCAGCCAGACAGGGGAGCCTCCCATTCTCTCAGCACTTCTCTGGCCTGCCCGCCTTCGGGCTAAGCCCCCCTCCCCGTGCTCCACTTTGAGCTTGCTTGGAGCTGCTCTCTGCACAGGCGAGCAGCCCGATTTCCTACCTGCTGTCACTGCCTCCCTTTCGGTGCTCTCTGTGGCAGTAAGTATACTAGCACTGAGACTGCAACACTGCCCAAAGCACGTCTCGCCGGGAATCCAGAGGCCACACTATCCGCCAGCAGATCCAGGTGCCCCGCTTCAGGCAGTAAGCAGAGCGCCTGCTATAACTTGTCCGCGGCCATATACTTCCTATGACAAAGAAACAAGACCCACTGCAGGACTGGGCTGCCACTGTGTCACCTAACCATAGATATGGTGGGTGGCAACCCAAAATGGCACTTGGACTGCATCCTTTAGTAGTCTGCAGCCCAAAAGGTGCACAGTCCTCTGGACTGTAGCATTCTCCCAAAAGTCCTGGAGGACAGTCCTCCACCAGTCAACTGTGCTCAAGTCCCTGTTGCGAGGCAGGTAGTAATTTTCTTTCCATTAGTCTGTGGTAAATATTCTTTTTTACCTAAACTGAATTTCATACGGAATCTTTAAAATAAAGTAAAATAGCTCAGAATAACAAGAGGCAGAATCCGTGGTATAAGAGGTTTTCTAAATGGGCTTTATTCCATCAAAAATGGCCGACTCGAGTCGCGGCCTTCAGGTTCCGTCACCACGAGGGTTCAGGAAGTGAAGTACAATACTTTATTGACAGACATGCATTTTTATAATAAGTACATTACAATGAAACGAATGTAGAAGGCGTAACATTTGATAAGAAAAGTGACATAACAGGTACGTAATCGAAACTAGGCGTAATAAGGAATAAAAGAAACATGATTGGCTCTGGTTATCTTACATAGGTGGATCTATACGATAATACTTAACATAGATGCGTGCGCAGCAGTATGACGTGTGATTGACGTGCAACTAGGGGGTGAAGGGGACTTGACATTTAGCTCTACATGTGGAGACGAGAAGTCTGGGGGGTCAAGTCAACCTAATCCCAAATCATATCTAACATCCTATGTTTAGAGAACTATGTTATCCACAAGGAAGGACTCTCGGACAGAATCTATTCTATACTAACTGTGTGTGCGTGTACAAGCGTCTAAGTGTCTATATGAGATGCGAGGGGCAGAAAACTTTCCATGGCAACAGGGCTATGAATCATTTGCAGGAGGACGGAAAGGCTGAGTCCTTTGCTTGTGAGCTAAAGGAAATGTTTACCTAAATCACTAGACAGGAATGCATCGGCTGGAGAGCAAAATAGATAATTCGAAGGTGAAATACAGCTTCTTGGCAGGCAGGCGAAAACTGGCCGAGGCAGGCACCGTTAGCTGCACAGGGAGTAGGACAAAGTTCATGGATACAGATGCGAGCTCAAGCTGAAGCTGTCAGAGACAGAGAGCAGGGAAAGGCTTTGAGGACAGAATCGGGCCTACTTGCCTGAACTGTAAAAATGTAGTAACTTAGCCATATAAAGTCGGTGGCCTTTCATACTTAGGAATCGAATATCCAGCCCATCGATGGCGGATCTGACAGAGAACATGTCGACGGTAGACACACATATGTTTGCGTCTTAGAAACTGGAACTGGAGGGAACATACATGTACTTGTAACATGCATATAGAACCGTTGGGGTCCAAGATAGGGGACATAACTGATCAGGAAAATCCACATTTCCACATTCCCTCCTTGTCCCCTACTTGCCCTTCAAGAGATATCAATCTTCATCATTCCATCGATTTGCTCATGGAGCATCATTTCTTCTTCCTTCTTCTTCCGGTATTTTGAACGAGAACTGTGATATGGAATGCATGATGTGGCACACAGACCACAAATCGCTGGTCCACATTGCAGGCATAAACAACAACTGAAGAGCATAAGAAGGCCAATACCTAGGAAGGATAGAACTCTCCATCCCCAGGCTGATATCACACTCCAAAACCACCCGGACCACGTCCAAGTGCCTGGATTTTCGTGTATCTGGCTTACAATCTTATGAAGGCGTGTTATAGCTTTATATACAGATGGCGAATTTTCTGGTATGAATATGCAGCAGCTGGATCCGATGACCCTGCAAGCTCCGCCCCTATCGGCCAGGATGACGTCAAGGACAAGACGATTCTGGAGAACAACAATTCTCATCACTGATTGTTCCTCTGTCAGATTGCCTAGGGCGGCTATAGTCTCGTTTACTACAGCTTCAAGAGTCTTGGTGAGTCTGCGTATCAGCTTACTATTTGATATGGTACCTATATAGGGAAAGATACCTTTATTGAAATCTACATACTTGTCCCATGCCGTCTCAGTATAATCGACAACTGGGAGATCTCTACGCTCTCTTTTGTGTACTAAATGAACATTTCGATAATAATCAGGGGGAGCTAGGAAAACAGGTGGCAGAAGGAATGCTATGTAACAGGTACCATCCCAATCTAGAGGCAGACGCATATATGCCGTCTGACCACATATAAAGTAAGAATGGCGAGAAGCTCTAAATGAAGATTTACCTTGATCACGATATTCTACTGTAGTAACGCATTGGCTATGGCCCATATGTATGGAACCAACTTTTCTCACACATAATTCACCCTTAACTGGAAATACAGACATAGTGGGCAGAATTAGTTCAACTTCGGATTTGACATTCAAAATCATAAGATTAGGCGTAAAATTACCTAATTTATACACTTCATTTTCTAAATCAGTTCCTGTTCTACTGGGGTGACCCTCCTTATTGGGGTGACAGACTTTGAATAAAACTAGATTCAGATTTCCCCATATCCAATGTTGTTGATAAACTGCTGTGTCTGGGTCTATGGAATTTAATAAACTAAACCATGCTCCACAGGAGCCATTGTGTGTGAACGGATGTGGAAAGAAAGGCAGAACTCCTTTGTTATTCTGATAGGGAGGGAGTCGGCCACACACCCAACAATTGGTGGCATTACTAGTCTGATGGGAATGATGTAACATACTAATGAATGTGTTATTGCGCAGCGCAAGTCTATAGGACAACTCATGTGGGGGTAATTCACTAAAAGAATGTTCATCAGTTATATTGAAAGCACGTTTAGAAACAGGATAATACATATGCAACAATATGCTTGCAGTAACTATTAAAAAACTCAAGGAAAACAAAATTAATAAAGTCACAATACAGTGGCTACGCAGTAATTTACAATAAGCATGTCGTTTTATTATGATTCTGGACTCTACATCATTCAGACCTAAGGGATACATGTCGGGACAGATTCAACCGCTTCACCTTGGAGAGGACTTAAACAATCAAATCGTCCGACAGTTTGGATCTGGACCTGAGTTTCTGCTTATAGAGTTCGGTGCTACTGGCCTCAGCCAAGGGTAGCTTTGAGTCAATGGGGGAAGACACACGGGGAGTACTGTTTGTGTCAGGAGGAAGTCCATGAAATTTCTTGATATGGCTGGAATGCACCCAGCCTTTTCTCCCTTCGATCTTCACAGCTGTTCTGGTCGTCAGCAGGACCAACTTAGGAAGCCTCCACCTTGGCTCCAGTTGGGTTTTCCGATCGAAATTCCTGACGAGAACATAATCGCCGGGAATTACATCATGAGGTTTCACCTCGGTGTTGTCGGGAAAAGCTGCGACTACCTGTGAACGACAAGATTGTAGTGCAGACATCAAGGAAGCCAGGTAATCTGTCAGCATATTACAGTCAACATCAGTTATTTTACGGGGTATAGGCGTCCCCCACATATTCGGTGGTCTACCAAAGATCACCTCATAAGGGGATAGCCCTGTTCGAGAGTGTGCTACCATTCTCATGTAAAATAGCGCAACTGGTAAGGCTACTATCCAGTCCACACCTTTTTCCTGACATATTTTAGACAATCTGATTTTTAAAAGTTGATTATGTCGTTCCACGAGACCTGCTGCCTCGGGGTGTCGGACACAGTGGAATTTCCACTGATATCCCAACAAAAGTGAGACATGTTTCATTAATTCGGATGAGAAAGGCTGGCCGTTATCTGAATATACAACACGTGGTAAACCGTACCGTGGGAAGAATTCTCGAACTAGCTGCTTGGCAGTAGTCGGGGCAGTGTAATCTGATACGGGATACGCCTCTGTCCAACGGGAGAGAGCGCAGACAACTACGAGAACATATTTGAATCCTCGACAACGTTCCATCTGAATATAATCCATCTGGAGGACTTCAAAAGGATGGTCAGGAGGCTGAAATCCACCCTGCTCTACGGGAACACCCTTTCCTGGATTAAACTGACAACATATCATACAGGTACGAACTTTTTGTTTAGCTGCTGCTCGTAAATGTTTGTTGAACCAAATGTGCTGAATGCTGTCTAGCATAGCCTTCTCTCCTAAATGTGCTGGACTGTGAACTGTAGCTATAATGGCTTGAACCATGGAATCAGGGAGAAACCATACAGATTTCTCCTTCGTCATCCATCCTTGATCTGTCTGGATCCCTCCTAGTTCAGTCCACTTCTTTATTTCTTCTGCTGTGGCATGTGTCTGTATGTCAATTACGTCAAGTGCGGGATCCTTAATTGTCATACACTGTGTTGGTGTCTGAACTATTGGCTTTGTCATGTCTAATGTGCGATTCTGAGCAGTCTGTTTAGCTGTTCTGTCAGCTAAATCATTGCCTTGAGAAATGATATCAGTAACCTTCGTGTGTGCTTTACATTTCATAATCGATATAGCAGTGGGTAGATGTATTGCGTCTAACAAGGCATGAATGAGGGGTCCGTGCTGAATGTGGGCACCATGGGAGGTTAAATAACCTCTCTCTCGCCACAGCACGCCGAAGTCGTGTACAACTCCGAATGCATAACGTGAGTCAGTGTATACATTAACTTTCTTATTTGTGGCTTGAATACAGGCTTGCGTTAGAGCAATAAGTTCTGCTGCTTGGGCTGACAAAGTATCTATACAATTTGTCTCAATAACTTTAGTGTCTGTTGTGACTGCATACGCGGCCACTAAATCTCCTGTACTTGTTCTCATGCACGATCCGTCTACATACAACGTCAGGTCTGGATCTAACAATGGAACGTCTGTCAAGTCTTGTCTAGGTTTCGTCTTTATTTCAATGATTTCAACACAATCATGAGCTAGTGGGTCTGTTCCAATTACAGGTAATAGTGTAGCAGGATTCAATGTATTACACCGTCGGATCTCTATGTGTGGTTGAAACAATGTCAGTTCATAACCGGTAAGTCTTGCTATGGTCAAGTGTTGTGTTTGTGTTCGGTTCACAAGAACCTCTACTGCATGTGGTACTTGTACTGTCAATGGGTGTCCTAATACTATGGCATCGCTTTGTCTGATTGCTAAAGCTGTCGCTGCCACTGATTTCAGGCATGCAGGCAAAGCCTGAGCTACGGGATCTAATGTACTGGAAAAATAAGCACATGGCTTGCGTGATCCTGCTTGATCCTGAGTGAGTACTGACAAGGCAGTACCTTCGCGTTCTGTGACAAAGAGTGTAAAATGTTTGCTATAACATGGTGTTGCTAAAACAGGTGCTTGACATAAAGCTTCCTTTAGGCTTTCAAAAGCTTGTGTATGTTCCTGAGTCCAAGGGAGAACAGTCGATGTGGCTGCCTCCTGTGTGGTTAACTGAATGAGTGGTTTTGCTAGAAATGCGTACTGAGGGATCCACTGCCTACAATATGAAGTGAGGCCTATGAAAGCCCGCACCTCCTTTTGTGTCTGGGGTATTGACATGTTAGCAATTAACTGGATGCGATCTGGTGTAAGCTGCCTTCCCTCCTTGGACAGCGAGTGACCAAGATAAATAACTCGCTGGACACAGAATTGCAGCTTAGAAGGAGACACCTTGTGCCCCTTGTCGGCTAGAAAATGTAAAACTGTCAGAGAAGCCTTTTCACATTCAGGTCCGCTTCTCGCGGTGATCAGCAGATCATCGACATATTGAAGCAGTGCAGTATTGACTGGCATGTGGATACTGTCAAGTTCTCGTTTCAGTGCTTGGCTGTAAATGCTGGGGCTTTCTGTGAATCCTTGGGGAGCGCGTGAGAATTTAAAACTGCGCCCATTTAAACTGAATCCGAACAAATATTGGCTTTCCGGATCTATTGGGACGCTGAAAAAGGCATTCTTGAGATCGATTACAGTAAAGAATGTTGCTTCGGAATCAATTGCTGTCAACAATGATGATATATCAGGGACCACAGGGAATTGTGGTACAATACACTTGTTTAGTTCACGCAAATCAATAACCAATCGGTACACTGGTGGGGCAGTAGGATCAGTTCGTTTAAGAATCGGAATTATCGGTGAATTACATACATTGGAGTCTGTTTCTACAACTACTCCCTGGGCAATCAGCTCATCAATGATTTTCAGCAAAGCCACTACAGCATCATGCGGTAACTTGTATTGTCGCATTCGTGGTAGTACCACTCCTGCTTTCAGTGTGACTCGATAGGGTGTAATGTTCATGCAGCCAACATCCGTAGGGCCTTGTGCCCATAGATGTACTGGTAAAGTCTGTAGTCGGGGATCCATGTCTCTAGACACATAGTGACCTTTAAAATCACGCAAAAACAACCTTACTCCTTCCGGAGAACAACATATTATGGCTCCTAGTGCTTTCAGAGTTTTAATTCCTAACAGATTTTCTGGGCATGATTTAGTAAGCAATAAATCTGTAGTTCGTGTCAAAGGTCCTATCGTAAGTGGTAGAGGCTGTGATACTTCATTAACAATAGGTTTTCCCGAAAAACCAAGGGAAACATTTTGAGAGCCTGAGAGGGGTGCCCCTGGAACTTCACTACGTTTTATAGTTGTTCGACTTGCCCCTGTATCGAGTAAGAATTTTCTATCTTGACCTAATAATTCACTATGTACATAAGGTCCTTCTTGATCTACAGGAATCTCGATAAGCGGTAAGTCAACTTCCCTCTCTAGGCTTGTTCATGCGTAACGCTGATACTCAGGATATTCATACTGTGCAGTCTGATACATTTGTCGTGTTGTGGTTTGTGTGGCAGTAGCAGGCAACGGTGGTGCAGCTGGCACAAACTGTATGGGTTGCTGTGAGGCTGGCATGGACTGTTGCTGAACTGGCATGGACTGTCCATGCTGCATAGCTCCTTGTTCATTCTGATCTTGTCTAACTAATCGTGGTCTCTCCTTTGCAATGCCTGTAGCTATATTACGTTTCAGGACTGGACAATCGTGTACATAATGGCCTAGTTGTTTACAGTAATTGCAGGTTCCTTTTACAGGAACTGCAGAATCACCAGAATGTGTCACACCCTTTTTGTGACCATCTGCTGGTACTGTCTGAGAAACTAGCATTTTCATTTTTGTATCCTTCATGCGTCTATGCTCGTGTTCTTGTTCATCCCTAATTCTATTGTGATGATACTGTAACATTTGTAGCATTTGCGACGGAGTGTTACTTTGCCAGGTACTCTCGAATTTCAATATTCTATTCTTCACTGGGGGCAATGCATTTTCCACTAATTTTGTCACAAATAGATGTGGATATGAGTCACTACTTGCTTTTATACCACTATTTATACCAAAACATTTTTCAAATCGAGCATAATAATCGCTTGTGTCTTCATCTTGCTTTTGTTTGCAGGCTGTGATTGCACCCCAATCTTCCTTTTTTGTAGTTAATAAACGTGGCAGTACCTGTACTAGTAAACCTGGTAACAGTTTAACTTTATCCCCGAGCCCTGAACCTGCAGTTCGGGCCCTTTCTTCCTCTGCTAATGCTGTCCAGTCTATCTTTTGGTCTCCCACTTCCCACTCTTTTTCTTTCAGTTTTTCATAAATGCCAGCAGGCAAAAGCACCTTTAATATCGTCATAATATCAGGAAAGGTGTACTCTCCCATTAGTAACATGTCTTTAATTTCTCGGTGGAAACCCGCTGGGTCTTTATCATGACTAGGTACTACTTTCTTCATTTCTAATAATTCCATTTTTGATATGGGTGTGTAAACAAATACACGGTGAAACTCATTGTCTTCGCCTTTTATTGGGTGCACTTCTCGTAAGGGATTTTGTCTATCCATATAGTACGGCGCTCTTTCTCTGCGGGGCAGCGAGAGAGAATCCGGACTTACAAAAAGGACATACTGCTTACGTGACACTAATATCTCTTTAATTAGCTTGTTACTAGAACCTCCCCATCTGTTTGTGAGTAGTTCCGTTAATATATCAGGTAAAGGACCAGGGTCAGCATGTTGGCTCTTATATAATATGAGGAGTTGCTGAATCATATAGATTCCAGCTAAACGTTGTTCATCTGTACTGAGATTAAAAAACGTGTGTGCTACGGTCTCATCACCGTATTTTTCAGGACTGTCAATCCAGTGAACAGCTGATCTGGCTAATTCTTGCTCATCCATGGAATCGAGGAGGTGGTAACCCCTTCGTTCTCGTAGTATTTTATCTGCGGCTTGAAACGAATGTTCAGGAGACTTCAGATTTATTACAGGCGTCGGATACGTTCTGCTATTATTTGGACATACAGAGTGTATGGGATCAGAAAAACATCTAGTATTTTCACAGGATCTTCCTCTGCCTACATAGGCTATGGTCTCTGACTGTCTTGCGGAATTCCCTGATTCGGACACTTCATCTTGCTCAAACTCGTCTGTTCCCAATCTCTCTTCATGAATACGCTCTATTTCTTTACGGATTTTTCGGCACATGGCTATTATACAATTTTGCTTATCGTGTCTCCCTTCTGATATATTCTGACTCCATCTTGTAAGAATAAGCATTGCATTCGGGTCTACCCCCGGACGGTCTTGATTTCTGATCACACAGTTTATGAGGAAACGTAACAGTTCCCCCTGTATCTCTACTTTCTGGAATTCCATAGCTCTGTTAATACATCCTGGATCTCGTCCTGTTTGAACAAAATGATATATGTTATCTAGATGCGTAATCATCCCTGGTAACCTCGCTAAATACTCTGCGGCTCGCCTGATACGTAATGATGCCAGGACCATTTCATCCTCTTTACCAACCACCGGGTCATATCTACAATTTACAAGGAGTTCTTTAAGCGTACGTTCACTTACGAATTTAGGTGTACGAGAATGCGCTGACTCTTGAAAAACAAGTTTATTTATTCTGGGTGGTGTAAAGGTACTGCTAGCACCTCCCGTGGCCCCATCTGGGGCGTCGGGTGTGAATGGGTTCGTTGAACGTGACACAGCAACTATGGGCGTCGACACCCCTGTAGAATCGACTGCGGAGACAGATGCGGAAACAGATGTGCTTGCCGACGCTTGCGTCGGGACTTGCTGTTGCACGGGTACAGATACCTGATCCTGACGTTGAACCCCTCCGCCAGACGGTCTATGTGGTGTGGCGTTAGCATACTCGGGAGCTGCATCGTCTAGATATGAGGAAAGAAAAACATCTTCTGCGGTTCTGGGATGCCCTTTTTGATGTACCTTAATTGGAAATAATGGGGGTGGCAAGTCTTTTGGCATCTCTGTAACAGCCTTAGGTAGTCCTTCGGCTAGAAGGGGATACATACCATTCATAAGAGCATTTCTTTGTCTATTTACTTGTTCTGATTTCACTCGGATACCTTCCTCAATTAATAGATTTTCTTGAACTTTATTTGAACTTTCTTTACTCCTCTCTTCTTGTCTACGTGCTTTTTCTGTACGTCTATGAGATTCTTTACGCCATAACTCAACAGCGTCTTTCTGTGACTGTCTGACCTTTCTTTTCCATAACTCTTCCTCTACTTTCATGATGCACTCTGCATCCCAGGTTCCCGCTGCGGGCCACCTTTGACTTTCCGGCAATCCCTTGGTATAATCTACCCATAGATCAAGAAACAATATGGCATCTAAGCCATGCTTATGGTACATAAAATGCCCTGGAGTGTCCCTAGGAGGAATAGGAACTGCTTCTTCAAGCACCCCTTTTCTGGTAGTAATCTGTCTTAACTTCGAGAAAAGCGGCATATTGACAACTGATCTGATACTTACTCTTGAATTTACTTAATACGAAAAACACAATAATGAACAGTGAACAATGAACAATCATTCATACCACAATATGCAAGACATTTAAACACTTTAAATATTGAACATTAAATATTTTAACAATGACCGACAATGATGACAGTCTGCCTAACTAATCACCACGCTGAATTCTTGACAGTAACTGAATACTTCGGAATACTTGATATACTGCTAAACAGTACATATACACTGCTAAACAGTGCAGACCGGATTTGTGTACCCAAATCCGTCTTGACCGGCACAACCTATGTGCGCGTCAACACGCCTCCCCGGCGATGGTACTCACCGAGTAGCTCCTTGAAACGGAAGGCCTCAGAGAATGGACAGGACTCGATGACTGCGGACAGCGGACCCTCTGGACATCGGGATTTCGAGAAACCTGGTGGGCCTCTGTATACCTCGGATCTTGCTCTCTCAGCTAGGCTCTGGTCGGGATACTTCGCACTTCTCACCGCCTCGTCTGGGTTGATCGCAGCCTCAGTCGCCCCCGCTTGACCGGAGGGAGCTTACAGGAAATCCTGCTGGTACGCGTTTATGGTCCGTCCAGTTGTGGCAGGAGACCGGGCCTGCAACGCACCGCCGGCGCGTAAGATGAGAAAGTGTCCCTATTCGGGCGCCATTATGTGGTAAATATTCTTTTTTACCTAAACTGAATTTCATACGGAATCTTTAAAATAAAGTAAAATAGCTCAGAATAACAAGAGGCAGAATCCGTGGTATAAGAGGTTTTCTAAATGGGCTTTATTCCATCAAAAATGGCCGACTCGAGTCGCGGCCTTCAGGTTCCGTCACCACGAGGGTTCAGGAAGTGAAGTACAATACTTTATTGACAGACATGCATTTTTATAATAAGTACATTACAATGAAACGAATGTAGAAGGCGTAACATTTGATAAGAAAAGTGACATAACAGGTACGTAATCGAAACTAGGCGTAATAAGGAATAAAAGAAACATGATTGGCTCTGGTTATCTTACATAGGTGGATCTATACGATAATACTTAACATAGATGCGTGCGCAGCAGTATGACGTGTGATTGACGTGCAACTAGGGGGTGAAGGGGACTTGACATTTAGCTCTACATGTGGAGACGAGAAGTCTGGGGGGTCAAGTCAACCTAATCCCAAATCATATCTAACATCCTATGTTTAGAGAACTATGTTATCCACAAGGAAGGACTCTCGGACAGAATCTATTCTATACTAACTGTGTGTGCGTGTACAAGCGTCTAAGTGTCTATATGAGATGCGAGGGGCAGAAAACTTTCCATGGCAACAGGGCTATGAATCATTTGCAGGAGGACGGAAAGGCTGAGTCCTTTGCTTGTGAGCTAAAGGAAATGTTTACCTAAATCACTAGACAGGAATGCATCGGCTGGAGAGCAAAATAGATAATTCGAAGGTGAAATACAGCTTCTTGGCAGGCAGGCGAAAACTGGCCGAGGCAGGCACCGTTAGCTGCACAGGGAGTAGGACAAAGTTCATGGATACAGATGCGAGCTCAAGCTGAAGCTGTCAGAGACAGAGAGCAGGGAAAGGCTTTGAGGACAGAATCGGGCCTACTTGCCTGAACTGTAAAAATGTAGTAACTTAGCCATATAAAGTCGGTGGCCTTTCATACTTAGGAATCGAATATCCAGCCCATCGATGGCGGATCTGACAGAGAACATGTCGACGGTAGACACACATATGTTTGCGTCTTAGAAACTGGAACTGGAGGGAACATACATGTACTTGTAACATGCATATAGAACCGTTGGGGTCCAAGATAGGGGACATAACTGATCAGGAAAATCCACATTTCCACAAGTCGGCAAAGGAGAGAAAGAGATAGTCACAGGTTCAATCGCTGAGCTTGCTTGGAGCTGCTCTCTGCACACGCGAGCAGCCGATTTCCTACCTGCTGTCATTGCCTCCCTTTCGGTGCTCTCTGTGGCAGTTAGTATACTAGCACTGAGGCTGCAACACTGCCCAAAGCACGTCTCGCCGGACAACCAGAGGCCGCACTGTCCGCCAGCAGATCCAGGTGCCCCGCTTCAGGCAGTAAGCAGAGCGCCTGCTGTAACTTGTCCGCGGCCATTTACTTACTATGACAAAGAAACAAGACCCACTGCAGGACTGGGCTGCTACTGTGTCACCTAACCATAGAAATGGTGGGTGGCAACCCAAAATGCACTTGGGCTGCATCCTTTAGTAGAATGCAACCCAAAAGGTGCACAGTCCTCTGGACTGTGGCATTCTCCCAATAATCCCGGAGGACAGTCCTCCACCAGTCAGCTGTGCCCAAGTCCCTGTTGCGAGGCAGGCAGTTATTTTCTTTCCATTAGTCGGCAAAGGAGAGAAAGAGATAGTCACAGGTTCAATCGCTGAGCTTGCTTGGAGCTGCTCTCTGCACACGCGAGCAGCCCGATTTCCTACCTGCTGTCATTGCCTCCCTTTCGGTGCTCTCTGTGGCAGTTAGTATACTAGCACTGAGGCTGCAACACTGCCCAAAGCACGTCTCGCCGGACAACCAGAGGCCGCACTGTCCGCCAGCAGATCCAGGTGCCCCACTTCAGGCAGTAAGCAGAGCGCCTGCTGTAACTTGTCCGCGGCCATATACTTCCTATGACAAAGAAACAAGACCCACTGCAGGATTGGGCTGCCACTGTGTCACCTAACCATAGAAATGGTGGGTGGCAACCCAAAATGGCACTTGGGCTGCATCCTTTAGTAGAATGCAGCCCAAAAGGTACACAGTCCTGTGGACTGTAGCATTCTCCCAATAATCCCGGAGGACAGTCCTCCACCAGTCAGCTGTGCCCAAGTCCCTGTTGCGAGGCAGGCAGTTATTTTCTTTCCATTAGTCGGCAAAGGAGAGAAAGAGATAGTCACAGGTTCAATCGCTTTGTTTGTTTGCTTTGCCAGGGCTCAGCCTTCGCTTTCCCTGGCCTACTTAGAGCACTGTGGCTCACCTCTTCATATCCCTCTTCATCACAAGCACCCTTGTCATTCATACCTCCCTCCCTCCCTGCAATGCATTTCATCTAGGGGTGGGTAAATTCCGCTGAGTTACATAAAAACTCAGCGAGATTCTGTGGAGTTACGCAAGCGGGTGGAATTCACACGTTGTACTGATTTTTAGTGCCGGGAGCTTGTTCCATGAAGTTCCGCAGTGCAAATGGCACCACACAGCCCACCAGAGGGAGCTGCTTCTTTCTGCCATTCAAGTAGATTTTCTTCTCGAGTGGCAGCTTTCTCAACGCGAACGGTTGAGACCTGCCTCGACCTCCTTCGTTTAGAAATCTCGCCTGGGGCATTCTATCGCCCAAAAATTGCGCTAGTGGGTGTAAATTCTGGCTCATTTTTGCCAATTTAACATTGGCGAGCTGCTCATGAGAAAAACTCTGACACACAGTGGTTGGCGGTTGTTTGCCGGAACTCTGCGTTCCAAGCGGAAAGCATAGTCGAAAAAACTCAGTGAACTCTGCCAGCGGAGTTGAATTATTCACCCACCCCTAATTTTGACAAATGTCTGTCAAACTGTGCTGAACTAGCGGGCTGGATGCTTGAAGGAATAGGTTACCTGGGCTGAGCAGGTTGGGGTTAGATTGCAAGTTATGTTTGGTTTGTTTGGGAATACATTGAGAAAGAGGCACTGT
Organism: Triturus cristatus; assembly: GCF_964204655.1. Taxonomy (NCBI): domain Eukaryota; kingdom Metazoa; phylum Chordata; class Amphibia; order Caudata; family Salamandridae; genus Triturus; species Triturus cristatus. The sequence goes on from NC_140595.1 coordinate 58,567,705, forward strand.
GAGAAAATATTTGAACTAATATTATTTATTGTTGAAAACTTTCCTTCAAAAGTCTTTCTCGTGGTGATTTTCCTCGCAAGCTAATGATTTCACTCCTGAAACTGTTCTGCACCCTCAAACACGCTGGGGCGCGCACACACACACACCACACCACCGGGCCCCCCACACACACACCTAACCCTGACCAGTGCAAACTGTCCCAGAACCTGGCGGCATACGTGAACATAGACAGAGATGGCACATGTACATACCAGGTATTATACAACAAGGATTGCTCGAGGCGGCTTGTGGCCAGGCATGAAATTCATGACACCACTTACGAACGCGACTTTGCTGCAAAACCAGTTGTCTGAGAGGAGACCTGGGCAGCTAACACTAACTTTATCATGTAAAATAACACTTAAGAACTTGAGGCTAAAACTGGAGGAAGGAGAGGGTATCCTATACCAGGCAAGGCTCGACTGGGCATTGTATGGACTCTTATCTCTGCCACGCCCGAGTTTTTTACAGGTCTTTGAAAGACTATTTACATTTTTACATGCCTTTGTGAACTTGTCAACGAGGCTTTGTGTTTTTCCACTGGTTCCAGTACCCCCTGGGTCCACACTCTGCCTATTCCTTACATTTGCATTTTATTTTTACTGCCACAGTGGGGGAATGCAGTTCATGAAAAGTCATCTCACTTGTAGGGATGCTACCCTTCCAAGAGAGAAATACCAGCCAACAGTTCTTCTTTAAAGAGTCTGCAAAGGCATCGCCATGACACTAGATAGGGCTATTAATACAATGGTATGTTTTCATTTGAAACATGACTTTTCCTTCTTTGTTTCCTTTAATTATTAGTCATGGATCATTATTGCAGCCCTAAAACACATTTAAAAGTGCTATTTATATTTGCTGTTTGAAGCATGCACAAATAAGTGCTAAAAATACCGGCTTTTGAAGATTTTGCTTATTTTTGTACTGGCTGGGACATCAAAATACCGGTGGTGCCAGTATAAATCCGATCAGCTGGCAACCCTAATCAGGAGTCTGAAAGTTTGTTGCAGGATCAGCACTTTCTTTATTTCCTCCATCCTCCGTCCTTGATTGATGCCATATTAGAAATAGTTTAAATTATATCTGAAACCCTACACCTGCTGTCAATACAATGCTGAGTTACTCCAGGTGTCTGGGAATATGTCCTGTTTTCAGACAACTCCCTCCTCATTCTCACCGCTCAACCTTCATGTTCACCCTGCACTCACAGCGATCACACTGCTCACCATGCACTCATGTCTGAAGTGGAATCTGAAGTGCTCTTGTATGGCTCGTTCCCAGGGGACTTCAGGGAAAGGCTATGGCCCCCGGATTTTCCTCGACCTACTATGGGCAAGGGCACTGCAAAAAACCTCGGTGTCTGGTTTGACGAAAACTTGAACTTTTCAACACAAGTGAAGAAACTGGTAGGGACCTGTTTTGGTACTTTGAAAATTTTGAGGAAGTTTCTCCCTCTTCTGCCTGTTAGTGCTAAGGAAACTGTGGTCCGGGCTTTGATCTTATCCCGATTGGACTATGCTAACGCTCTTTTGGTTGGTAGTACAGGTTACCTGGCAAAGAATTTGCAAGTAGTCCAAAACTCAGCAGCTAGACTGCTATTGGGACTCTCATCTACACATAGTGTTCGGATCCATTTGCATAGCTTGCACTGGCTCCCAGTTGAATCTCGGCTGAAATTTAAGATGTTATCTATTGCACATCAGGCCCTTTATGGTTTAGGCCCTATTTATCTTCAGAAGAGATTTGCTTTTTATATACCTAGCAGACAGCTTCGCTCGCCCGACCAGCTTCTGATACAGATTCCTAGGTTCAAGTGTCAAAGGCTTGGCGGGTGCTCTTTTGTTCGTAAAGCCGGCTTGGTATGGAATATGCCACCGTTGGCACTCCGGGGCATTCAGGATCCACTGCTTTTTAGGAAAAAGCTCAAAACGTTGCTTTTCTGGTTTCTGATTTGTGTGCAGTTTACTTTTTCTGGAGTAAGCGCCGGGACACTTTAAGTAGCCGTGCGCTTTATAAATTTAACATAACATAACATGTCATTCACTCTCCTACTACTCTGAACTCACACGAGCACACCGCTCATCCTGCACGCTCATGACACTCCACTCACTTGTCACTTTCACCCCCCTCTACACTCACAGCGATCACACTGCGCTCATGCTGTTACTCTACACTAACACTGTTCATCCTCCTCTTACCCTGCCCTCACACGAGCACACCACCGACACTGCACTCACAGCGACCACACTGCACTTATGTCCCTTGCCATGAATTCACGCCATTCTCCCTCCACTTACCCTGCAGTCACACGAGCACATCTCTCACCCTGTACCCACAGTGATCACACTGTACTCACACCACTCACCATGCACTCACGCTTTTCACCCTGTACTTACAAGAGCAAACTACTCACCGTGCACTGAAGTGACATTTCACTCACCTATCACTCTCACTGCTCATTCTGCAATCTCACTCAAACAAGTACATCACTCACCATGCACTTTCACCCGCACGCAAACTCATATATCACATCACTCACCCTGCAGTCACTCCTCTCACCCTACTCTCACAGTCACATCGCTCACTGTGCACTCACATAGGCACTCCTGTCACTCACACAGCTGACCCTTCACCCACATTGGCACAGGACTCACACCACACAAACAAACACCACACTCATCCTGGAGCTAGACCACTCACCCTGCGCTTCCTCTACTCGCCTTGCACTCACACAGACAAACCTCTCAGCCTGCATTCATACAGGCAGTCTGTTAATCCTGCCTGCACACAGGGACAGTAGTCTGCTAGATCACCTAGGGAAACACCACTCACTCTGCCCTAACTCCTCTCACCGTTCACTTACCATTCACTCTCACAGACAACCCTTCACTCTCGCTGCTCACCCTGCACCACACAAAGGCACGCCACTCACCCTAGATTTACACCACTCACACCACCCTGCAATTACTCCTCACTCTGCACGCACTCCTCTCACCCGACACTCACATGGGCCGGGCCCTCCTCTCACATTCCATTCATGCAGCTCACCCGACACTCACATCAGCAGATTTTTCACCCACCACTCACGCTGCACTCACTCACACTATTCACCCTCACCCAGCACTTACATGTACACACCTCTTACTCTGATCAAATAAATATTAAACAACTTTCATGAATATACACACATTTCTACAAAGGCGCCCACATTAACCTGCTCTTTCCATAGTACTAGATGCATACTTAATTCCATCTGCAACAACGGGGCTGCTGCAAGAGGAGAGAGTGGACTGAAAATGTGGGATGGTGTGCGGTAAGAGACTAGGGCTGAGACTTTGAGGTATGGCGATGGGTTGAGGATCGTGTGACACCTTCATCTATTTTTGGCTTTCCATTCACCACAATGCTTCATTCCGGGACATGTAGTTTTTTTTCCCACATTGTAAGTTGGGTCTCAAAAACCCAAAAATACAAAGTGTTACTGGATTAAATCCATGATTACTGAAAAAGTCATGTATTTCATAGGATCATTTGGATGCTGTGATATTACGTGTTAGAACATGGATTAGTTAATTTCCATTACTGTAACTGCTTGAGCCACATGTGAAACCAAATATAATCCTTGTACAGCTATTTTAAAAGGAAGTGTACTTTTCATTCACATCATATTTGTAACAAACATTGACAAGGCAATATATTATTATTTTTGATTAGCGTATAGAGAATATGTTTTTATTAAGCTTCACTAAGAGGCAAGGCAGGTATAGCAGAAGCAGCAGGGCAAGCTTTTCTAACACAATAAAAGCAGATTGACTCATGGAAGTGTGAGTGGCAATGTGTTTATGTGTGAGTGCGACAGAGTACAAATATACGAAAGAGTGCAAGAGATATAGTGAGAGTGTGTGTGAGAGAATGTGTGTGTGCTAGTGTATGTGTGCTATGCGTGCATGTGTGCTGCTGGTCTGGCATACTGGATTTTTTTCTTGCCTTATTGACAAGGGCACTATTACTGCAGGCCCTGGTATGCTTCTATTAATACACCATCGTTGGCTGTGGGGACTTGAACTGTGTAACGGAAAAAGCTGTTAGTCCAATAATACCCTGTGGCAGGGGCACAGAACACATGCCACCACACCTGGCCGAAGGTCCTGACATGATGAATGTAATTCTTAGCATATTGGATGGATCGATAGCAAAATGTTGGAACTGATATTTGAGGTAACTCTTGTCATAAGATTTCCTCTCCTGTACTTAATTATACAAATGCTGACCCTTCAATACCTGAGGCTGTGGCTGAAGTATTTGTTGTACATTTCTGGTACTGTCATAGTGAATGTACTCCTTTTCATAAGGGCTCACCTATGAAAAAGGATGACCTTAGTATAGTGAAAGTAATTTCTGACTTAAGACATTTGAAACAAGCATTGGCATACCCAATAGGTCTCGCCTTTGGGGCCTTATAAGTGTTTAACCATGCAACAGTTAATGTTGTTGCACCAAGGATATTGTGCTGCATAACTAAATACTTATAAGGTCCCAAAAGCGAGACCTATTGGCTATGCCAATGCTTGTTTCTCTGTGTCATTGAGAGCTTGCTCTATAGATCCCTCCTTTATAAAGTCTGACTACTTTGTGAAACTCAGAACTTAGCACTGAAATCCCATGTGTATGTCGAGTGTGTGTGTGTGTGATGGTATTAAGATTGTGTGTGTGTGCTCGTGTGCATGCATGTGTGCGTCTACAAACAGGGGAAGTGTATTGCCTGCAGTGCTGTACCTGAGGTCAGAGACCTAGTTTCTGATGGAAGAGGATGGAAACAGCACTTCTCTTAGAAATACTGTGGAGACTTTGTTAGAAAGGAGCTTCTGATTAGGTCTTTCTGAACACCCATGTGTGTGGTCGATGGTAGGGGTGAGGTGCAGGACTACAATTTCTATTGTTTAAGGTGAGGACATTTCTAGGCCTGTCCTTTTGTCTGTTTCTGATTTCAGCCAAGTGTTGACATCTCATAATCCGTTTTGCCACCCTTGTGGGTACTCCTGCTTGCAGCCAGCCCATTACTACCAGATAGTTTTTGGAGAACAGCCGTTGTGTGCATCACTTGTGTTTTTCGTGCTATTTTTCCTCATATCAAATATTTATATGAGGATGCATTTCATGCTAAAAAAAAAGCTGAAAGATAGATTCGTATTTTGTATTGTTACATGTCAATTTGTATGATTTTCCCCAAATGTCAAATATTTATGCGAAAGTCAATTATGCGAATTTCACACACAACTAATCTGAATACATTCCAACTTGTTTCAGTCCTATATTCTTGACCAAGGAAGGAAGTGCTCCACATCTCCTTTGAAGAGCTTACTGGAAGAGAGAAGGAGTGTGCGTGACTCTAGAGAAAGAGAGACTGTCCAGGAGGAGAGGGTCAGTGTGTTTCTGATAAGAACAGCACCCAGGGGAAGCAGACGAACAGTGAGAGAGCGATCTAGTACTAACCTGTGCTGTAAAAAGGACACCAATTCTCTATGTGAAGTTCTTGCAGAAGTGTAAATAAGTCTATACCAGAGCATGTCATTCTGTGTTACATGTCGCCACCAAATTGGAAGCAGTAAAATGGTGCAGAGGCTACAATCGTCTCCAAACCCCACAAAGAAGATTCTACCTGAAGGCCACTACTTTTACAACTAAAGGGCTGATCTGCTGACAACTCTGGAAGGCTGTCGCTGTCAAGGACTGTTGCCCGGCCTAAACCTACACTCAGAGCCAACCCTGTTAACATTGTCATGCTCACAGCTGTCACGGTGACAACCGCCTGAGGGCAGTAATGCCCCCTGCACCAGCAGCTGATCACCAACAGGTAACTGTGTGACTTTGCTGCACCTGGTGATGAGAGAAAGAATGAGACATGCAGGCAAATCTGGTGATCCAGCTTGAGGCTTTTTAGTACCGATCTGCTAAATACATCGAACTGAGTTGCACGATTAACTTGTGAGAACTTGTGAGCTGCACCAGAGCATAATCCTTGCCTATACTGTAGCACAGTGTGGACAGTAGTAACAGGATCTCAAACACAGCATGAGGAGTGATCACTACTATGGAAGAAGCAGAAGCGTAGTACCGCATGGTTAAAAAGCTACTTATGAGAATACTATATCACAAATCAAGTGGAATTTAAGTATTTAGTTCTGTTGTGAGATTTTCTTTTTCATAAAGACAAACGGGGCCGGACACCAAGGAATGGCACCTGTTATTTCACTATTGAATTCTGAACACTTGCCCCCACACTACCCACTGAGAAGCCTGTGACTGCTCACTCTCGCTGCCCTGAAAGTCAAGTGCAGATAGGGTTGTACTTGGCCAAGTTTGCAGAGCTGAAGTAGAACGAACCCCAGGATACCAGTGGCAAATTACCTCAACCACCACAATTGGGATCAGTTGCGACCCTGTCTTCCTTGCGGCCATTCAACTGCAAGTGGTGTGAGATCAACAAGTTCCAGTTTTAACTTTCTTTAACAGAGCAACAAGTTTAGCTTAAGCAATGAATTATCTGCATGGTACAATATAAGATGCAAGGTTGGTGAGAGTAGAACCTGGCATCCTGTCTTTAGATTAGTTATTAGATCTGAGTTTGGAGAGAAGGTGAAAGGCTTTCAGAAACCAGGATAGGAAGATCCTTGTAGGTTTTGTTAAGGGTCTGTTAGAGAAACTGTGCTGGACTGTGGGGAGGTACCATAATAGGAGCCCGGAAGGTAGTGCTGTGATGTAAGGCTCTCTTGGACCCTTAGCGCAGGTCTTCCCCAGTCAACCCACATGTACTTTCCATGATTTCTCTGAAACAATTACCCCACACCTGGTATGTAATGTACCACTGTTACCAACTCGAGGAGTTATTCTCTTATGTGGTTTGCGTATTGCAGTTAGCTCTGCAGAAAGCTACGGCTGAGGAAGAGGGGCACTCCAGAAAGAGAGACAGAAGTTGGGAAGAGTTCAAGGTATAAGGGGAAAGGAGGTAGGCGGTAGGAGAAACAGAAGGAATGGGACAGAGAAGAAAGAAAATAGGAGAGAGGAGATAGGGAAAAAGATAGGCGGAAAAAGAGAAAGCGAGAGAATTGGATAGGGGAGGGGGGTGTGGCCGGCAGCCGATTGAAATGGCCACCGCCTAGAAGAGCTCCGTTCCTCCAAAGCTTCACCAAAGATCGGTACAGCCACCCGTACACCCTAACCAACCAAAAACGCTAAGACGAGGTGTCGGAACCCTCGGAGAACAAATTCCACCGACCGTGGCGCCGTCGCTCCACATCCCGGCGGTGTCTGCTCCATTGACGGAGGTGTGGCGTGTCGGGGCCTTGGGTGGTTCTGGCGACCGGCGGAGACTGCTTGCAGTCGGCGGCGCTGAGGCACAAGTGGGCGGTGCGTGCTGCGGCCTGAATAGAACTCTAGGGACCCCCCTGATAGGGTCCTGTCATCAACGCGCCTGCCTTTGGACTCCGGGAGCGGCTGAATGAGCGCTCCATGATACGGATCAGATGTCTCCGGTGAGTGCGCCTGGCCCGCTGTGGAGACACACGCCGCGCCGGGCAGAACTGCGGCCTTCGAGAACGGCAGTGAAGCGGGGGCAGCGCCTGTTGGGCCAATCGTCCCATTACAGACGGCAAAGAACCTATAAGGAGAAGGAAGCAGTGCGGGAGGGCTCGGTCGCCGTAGCGCCGAGGCCGACATACTCTGACTGTACCAGTGCCGCGGTGCCATACTCTCGGCTGGGAACTCGGCCGGTGACCCTGCGCTACAGACAACAAAGACCGTCGACCGGCCACTCACACAATATAATTGCTCGGTGGGACTGGCGGACCCCGGCCCAGCTTAGCTGAGCTGATCACCAACTTGGGCTATCACAGAGGGCGAAGGCCAACGTAATACAGGCTGAGCTTGTGCCCACGAATATATGTCGTTACTACGCATTCCGTTGCAACGCATGCCTTTACCACGCATGCATTACAACGAAATGTTTTTTCTTCGCATTGCCCTTACCTCGATCTTGCCTTTACCCCGCTTTTTCGTTTTTGGGGGGGAGACCCCCCAAGCCCCTTTTCTTCTTTTTTTTTTTCCTTTTTCTTAGGTCTTCGCCGACACTAACGAAGGACTGACGCTTTTTTTCCCGACCGGGAAGACGTTTTTCCGTGATGACGTTGCTTGCGTGCTAAAGACGTCGTTGAAGCAATACGCGTTGTGAAGACGTTTACGAGGTAAGTGTACCGTTGTAAACGTAACGCGTAGAAAATGCTTCGTGGTAAAGGCTGTTTCCCGTGCCCACTATTGCTGGCCGGCAGGAAACCCGACAGGCCGTGTGCAGAATTGCACTGGCAGGCGGCGGTGAGTATTGCTGACCGGCGCGTGAACACTGTACCCGTTTCTGCGGCACGATGGGAGGTCGCGGCCCACGAGTGACTCAACAAAATAAATTTGACAAATACGCCTATTCCAAAACTGCCCCGGATCCGCATGACGACGCTCCCTCCGAAGAGGCAGGAAGAAGACCCGAGACAGGGAAATAAGTAACGCTGCAGGACATTATGGCCACGCTAAATAAAGCACATTCCTCACTGGAATCCCACATAGACACAGTCACTACTGAACTCACCCTGATCCGTGCGGATTTCAGAAACTTTAGTTCGCATGTATCAGAAGTAGAAACCTCAACAGCTGAGCTGAGTACAGACACCACCTCCCTGAAGAAACTAATGGAGCACCTAGAAATGGAGCACAAATCTATGGCGGCGAAGCTGGATGAATATGAAGGTCGCTCCCTTCGTAATAACGTACATATAGTGGGAGTGCCGGAGGGAGCGGGAGGCCAGCGATGGACCTCTTCATGGAGGACCTGATCAAAACTCACCTACAGCCCAAAGGACTCTCTAACTATTTTTCAGTGGAGCGGGCCCACCGTGTTCCTGGGGGTCGTCCCAGATCGGGGGCACCCCCTAGGCCCATACTGGAACGTATTTGTAACTTCCGCGACAGGGACCTTATTCTACAGACGGAGAGGGCGGCACCACCGCTGCGCTACCAACAAAGCACAATCTCCTTCTTTCCGGACTATACGGCCGTGGTGGCCAAACAACAACGCAGCTTTGTGGCCGTCAAACAGGAACTCAGGAACCGAGAACTTAAATACTCTATGCTTTTTCCTGCAAAGCTGAGAGTAGAAGCGGACGGAAAGACATGGTCCTTCTCAACCCCAGAAGAAACTCAAGACTAGCTGGAGGGCTGGCGTCAGGTCACACACCGTGGTAGACCGGGAGGAGGCACTACACGGGGCATGAAGGGACCGACCTTGGCAGAGTTGGTGGAGGGGACTGCCAGGACCGCGAGCGGCGTAAATGAGGTGGGAACCAAACCAGGTTGTGCGTGACGGACTCGCAAGGTTCTTCCTTACTCCAGGATGAGTACCATTACTCCAAATGCTGTTCCAGACCCACACGGCGGGCATGATAGCTTCCTCCACGACCTGAACAGACACTTGATGCAGCAACCTACATCAGGGACAACCTAGCCACTGTCTCCTGACCATTGTTTGACACTAACAGTATTTCCTTTCAAACAGAATGACTCCTTTGAGGACTTTGAAGTGGTTCATTAGAAATTAGGTGAACCCTTGGGGGGGACAATGATGGAGTTATCTTCCACCCCTACGAAGGTATCGGGTAATGGGAAACAAGCACTCTGCAAAGTTGGGGAGGCGGGTAGTTTTGAGACAGGGAGGGGGGTGGAAACAAGGCTTGTTTTGGGATGTTTTGTAATAATTGGTTTCATTGTTTTCCACTGTTTTATGGCACTTGCTACACTCGCACCTACTACTCAGAAAGTACTCCAAAAACTTTCAAACCATGTAACACACGACCCTCATGCGACCAACGGTGACATCACCTGACCTAGTGGCCCTGTAACACAGCGCCCACAACACCTACCCATCATTTCATGGAATGTGAACGGGCTTCGTGATAAGCTAAAGAGGGGACTAGTACTGCAGTATTTGTAGCGTAGAGCGCCCATAGCAGCTCTCCTTCAGGAAACCCACTTAACTGGAACGACTTGTAAAGCCCTTGACAGATGGGGGTTCATACTGGCAGTACACTCAGAATTTACGACCAGCTCCCGGGGACTGGGGATCCTCATCAAAAAGCAACACCTGATCGTTATCAAAAGTACTTATACAGACGATCAAGGCAGATTCGCGGCCCTATCGTGTCAATGGGAGTTCCGAAATGGTCAATATAGTCTCTGTCTATGTCCCCCCCGCCCTACACTCATTAGCGTTACCAGCATTTAGTGCATTTCTACTCCGGCTCCCCCAGGGCAACTTAATCATAGGAGGGGATTTCAATGCCACCTTAGATGATACTATAGATCGGACACACCATAGACAGCATCATCAGGCACGCACTAACTTTGCGGTCTACTTAGACAAGATGGGTCTGATAGACAGCTGGTGATTCTGCCACCCTCAAGAGCGACGCTATACTAAGTTCTCAGGCACACACAACAGTCTATCGAGAATAGATCATATCCTAGCACCGGCAGGCGAGATAGGGAGCTTCCTGGATATTGAACACCTACCAAGGGGTATTTCGGATCACTCCCTGATCAGTGTCAGTTACACGTGGCACACAACGACACAGCATCGCATATTTCCCATTTACCCTGGATACCTTAAAAATTCGACAATTTCAAAAAGGCTGACGGACACTACCACACACTACTTACAGGAGAACAAACCCTCGGTCTCCTCTCCTCTTGTCCTGTGGGAGGCCTATAAGACGGTGCTCCATGGACAAGCAATCATCCTTATAACAAATCATAAAAAAGAGAAGGTCCAGGTAGTGGCGTCCCTTGAGTGGGAAGTGGGAGACCTGGAACAGGCCCAGGAACAAGATCCTTCAGAGGTGACAGCCCACCAGCTGCTCCTTAAAAAACAAGAATACAAAGATTATTTATGGGAGGAAACAAAAACACGACTCTCTAATACGCAACATACCGTCTATGAAGTCGGTGATAAAGCGGGCAAACTCCTGGCTTGGCTAGACAAACGGGAGAGGGCAGACAGGTGGGTACCAGAACTTGAGACCTCTGCGGGCGATGTTACATCCAACCCCCAAGACATAGTAAACACTCTAGCACAACACTTTGAACAGGTCTACGCCTCCGCGCTCACGATAACTGCAATGGAGGCGGAGGTTTTTTTGTGTGATATCCGGCTCCCCAAAAGTAGATTCCCAATTGCTGGAGGCAAAACTCTCCGTAGTAGAAATAGCATTAGCAATTGGAAAACTCCAGTTGGGGAAAGCGCTGGGCCCTAATGGTATCCCAATAGAATGGTACAAACGGAACGGAACGACCCTTGCACCCCACTTTCTGGCAATGTACGAGGCTGGTTTGAAGAGGGGAGAACTCCCGCGGGACCAGAGAACGGCCACAATAGTGGCCATTCGCAAACCAGGGAAACCAGCCCGGGACTGCACATCCTACAGGCCAATCTCCCTGATCAATGCCAAAGCCAAAATATTAGCCAAAACCCTGGCCGTGAGACTGACCCCACACCTAACTACATTAATACACCTGGACCAATCGGGATTTATGCCAGGTAGAAATACAGCTTTAAATTTGAGACGCCTTCATGGCGTGCTAGGGCGTAAACACACAATACAGGAAGACGCGATTGTTCTGTCTCTTGACGCACGACGAATGGCCTTCGATACGGTCGAATGGCCTTTCCTCTTTGTTGGCCTCATAAAGATGGGGTTTGGGCCTAAATTCTGTTCCTGGGTGATGCTATTATACACCGGCCCCATGGCACATGTGGTGGCCAACGGTCACATCTCTGGAGAGTTCCCACTGCACCGCGGTACAAGACAGGGCTGCCCGTTATCACCGCTCCTCTTTGCCCTTTTACTAGAGCCCCTGGCGGCGTGGATTAGACAAGACCCAGTTATACGGGGACTTCGTTGGACAGAAAACTATGAAGATCGAATATCCCTCTATGCTGATGATGTCCTCCTTTATCTGGCCTCGCCCAAGCTTTCCCTTTTATGCCTCCTTGATATTTGTAGCTCCTACGGTAGACACTCAGGATACACGATTAACTGGGCTAAATCGGTCCTCTATGTCCTGCACGGGCCTACACCCATACTACCACTGGGCTGTGAAGTGGCGATAGCGCAGGATTCCTTCAAATATTTGGAAATTCATGTCACATATGACCCAGAAATATTCATGAATCTTAATCTCCAGGCAATTCTGCATTGTTTACAAAGGGACATGAAACACTGGCAATCACTGCCGCTCACGCTCTTGGGGAGGGCAGCTCTCTTTAAAAGGATGGCGCTCCCGGGATTTCTGTACGCGCTACAAAACACACCTTTCCTTGTCCCCCCGTCCTACTTTCGAGCCGTGGAGGCAGAAATAACTTAAGCTCCTATGGGAGAATAAACGAGCCCGAATAGCTATGACAAAATTGTTCCGGACATGGTACGATGGTGGCATCACCCTCCCCAATATACAGACGTACTATTGGGTGTCCCAGTTAACTGTCATCAGTCAATGGCTACACGTTTCCCATACGGAGCCGGCCTGCGGTCTTGATAGACTTAAGCTAGGCGAGGAAGGTCTATTTCGAACACTTTACAACAAGACCCGTAACCGGCTAGGACCAACACAACATACACTCCAGATATGGAAATTAGCACGTAATAAAACTAGGATAGCATAATAAGATTACATTGGCTACCCCCCTTTGGGTTACAGACAAATTGGGCCGGTTGGGAAAAAGCAAGGGTTTCAAGCGCTGGGACGATATTGGGATCTCTAAGGTGGGAGATCTCTGGGCGCAGAGAAAAATGATCCCCTTTGCCCGCCTCCAGGAACAGTATGAAATGGCACCCACAGAACAATTCCGCTACTACCAGATTGAACATGCCCTGGAGGCAACGATTCCCCCCAACACTACTCCACCAGAGGCCTCACCACTAGAGGACAGATTGCTTACAGACCACCTACACACTAAGGCAATCTCGCTAACATATCGAAAGATAATAAATAACTTGTAAAACCCCATGCAAAAGTTAAGGGAAAAATAGGTAGAAGAGCTTGGTGACCTAGATGACACGGATTGGCAAGAGGCATAGGCGTCCCCTAGGGGAGAGGCGATTTCATCCAAACTCCACCTAGTACAGCTTAAAATCCTTCATAGAACCTACTACACGAGGACCGCATTATACAAAATGGGCAGGGCGGATTCCCCATCTTGCCTACGACAATGTGGAGCACATGGCTCCTTCTTTCACACACTCTGGGCCTGCCCCGCCATACAGCGATATTGGAAATCGGCCGCAGATACCCTCAAAAGAGTCAGCGGACACCCGGTCCCTCCGGAACCCAAACAATGCCTATTGAACATTTGGGAGGCAACAGATCTCACAGCCATGGGACAAATAAGGGTGACATTGGGAGTGATGCTAGCAAAGAGTAACATAGCTAGACACTGGGGGTAGCAACCAATCCTACACACTCAAACTCGTGCAAGGACATGGATATGGCTATGGTGGCAGAAAAGACGGTATACGTGCGCAGGGGATGTCCAAAAAAGTGGATAAAATTGTGGGGAGGTTGGAATAGTTATAGGGGCGGAATATGCGAACCACCGACCGTGTCCGCTGACCCAGAATTGTAATCAGACAGATTACCTCCGCGTGTATAGTGATATGAAGGGAGAGTACTAGGTGCATGTACTGTTTACATACCAGCAGTGACAACTGCTAATGATGTGTATTAGTGTTCTATATTATTTTACTAACTGCATAACTGTGCAATGCCATATATTTCTAAATAAAAAGATTTTTTTTTAAAAAGAGAATTGGATAGGGAAATAATAGCTTTAGAGAAGGGGAAGCTAACAATAGCAGCAGAGACAGGTATATTCGGAAAAGGTGATTATAACTCTAACTCAGCAGGAGTAAATGTTCCACAAGAGCTGGTACATATCTATGTGGACGGCTAGCATATTTTGGAATGGTTAGTGAGTTTTGAGATCACTTGTAGCATGTAGGCTTCGAATGGTGTGTTGAAGTCCGTCACTTTAATGAGTACCTTGCCAATAGAAGGTATAGCGGTCATTGCTGATCAAATGAACTATGAGTGAATGAAATAATCTCTGATCAGACAGTTTAGGCTGAAGCCAGCTCAGTACCTTATTAGATTCAAAGAAAGCAAAAATAAAGATAGTGTTCCTTTTGAAACTTGGATTCATAGTACATTGTGTAATTTGAATGAGTGAGTGTGAGTGAATGAGGTGAAGGATTTTTATGCTCTTAAACAGTTGGTAGCAAGCAACTCCAGGAAGATTATTCTGATCCATTTATGCAATATCTGTCAGAACTGGCAGGAAAGGATCCAGGGAAGCTTGCATTGTTATCTAAAGTGTTTAGCTAATTAGAACAACAAAGGGCTGGATCAGCAGGGCTGTAAGACAAAGGAACAGAGGACCTCTAAATAGATTATACCCAAACTGAAAAGTAGAGGTAAGGGATAGTCTCAAGGGTCCATGGGAGACAAAGTCACAGAGGCAATTGAGTTTCAAGCCACGGACATTGGAGAAGGGATGTTTTTCCAAACCCAAACAGATTACCTACTATGGTAGTCATAAGGAAGGGTACTACAAAATGGACTGTCAGGTGAAAGACGGTGTACCACCTTCATCCATCATGTCAAGTGTGTTGATTATTTGGAAATGGATCTAAGAGGGCCCTGGAACACTTAACCTAGTAGCAATAGACATTTGGGATCCAGAGGCCCTTAAACATAACCATTCGAATACCATGGGGTTTGTGATTGAAATAGTGTTTAGAGGATGTTTGAGTGAGTCCAGGAGTGTATCAAGGCAGAGACTGCCAAGATGTTGGATTTGTTTGTGATTGGGAGTTCCCGTAGTCCTTGGGCTGAAGATATTGGTGCCCAAACCAGCATCCAAAGACTTGTACATTTGTGTGGGCTACCGGGCCCCGATGACGTGAAACAGACCAATGCATAATTGATTCCCAGAGATGGGGAGCTAGTGGACTGGCTTGGTGATACTTGCTTCTTGAGTACCTTTAATCTGACCAGAAGCTGTTTGCAAATTGCATTAGCGCTTAGTGCTAAAGAGAAGACTGGATTCTCAATGCCAGAAGAATTGTACCAATTGTGAGCTTAAGAATGCTCCTTCCACTTTTCAGCAATATTAACACAGCATGTATTGGATCCAGGCTCAGATGAGAGTCTTCCAAAGACTCACCAGATATCGCCAACACATTGTGGCCAACTATAGGAAAATAGTTGTGCCCTTTACGACCTTGACATCCAACAAGCAGCCTAAAAAAGTTATCAGGACTGTGGTGTTAAAGAAGGCTTATGAGAACCTGAATGCTCTTCTATGTAATACAGCTGTACGGAGGACACCTAACTATGGTTAGTCCTTCACCTTCATTGTACAGATGGACACCTCAGAGAAAGGAGTTGTGTCAGCTTGGAAGCAAAGCCAGAGATCACCCAGCGATCTTTATCAGCCACTGACTGCTTCCTAGGGAACTGAGCGAGGTAGCCATTGAAAAAAAGAATGCCTTGTGACAGTGTGGACTCTGAGGAGATTATTGCCTTACCTGTTTGTGGAACCCTTATGTCCCCTCAGGAGAATAGAATTTGGCAGGTTTTGTGGCTTAATTGCTGATATCAGTCACTCTTTTGGATAATGCACCATGTCATTGCCCTCAACCCCTTCAGGTAGGCCCACTGCTCGAATATTGTCGGGCCAGAGAGACCCCTCTGAATCTTCATCCCTATATCCGAGCACACTTACCCTTTAAGACTACTTCAATACCTATTTTTGTAGAGCCTATGTGCTCAGCTGTAGCTCATGGATGTCTCTGACAGCTTCCTCTGGTCATCCCTCTGTAGACTAACATCCACTTGCACTGCATCAGTCTTAGTCTACAGTGCTGTCCTAGTCACTGTGAAGGTGTCCTGTGTGTCCACTCTGCTACCCTTGGACCTCTCATTTGGTTTTGCTGACTTCAGCTCAAGACTGTTCTCAGTAGACCCTGAATTAGGAGACTGGGGCCACTTCTGAATTCCCAGTTCTTTTGGTGTCTTGGGCTTGTGCATTTTATGTTTCCTCTTGGTTGTCTTCGGGGCCTCGGATCAAGTATTTGGGCAGGTGCTGAAAGCCCAGGCATCGTGAGCCTGATATTTTGCACAACCAGGAAACATTTTGCTGAGGATTCACAGTGACTTATAGGTAGGGGCATTGTGAACCCCCGCTTCACCAGCTATAGCGTGGGTAGGGTTCTTTATGGGCCCCTTTTATCTGCAACTTGGTTGATAAAAGCTTATATTTATGGTTATAAAGAAGAAAGAAAGGCTGATGGAAAAGGGAAAGGAGAATTAACAACTGGATGCACAAGTCAGTGAAAAGATGGATGAGTGGGTGAAAAGATGGATGGGTGAGTGAGTGAAAGGATGGGTGGATGAAATGATAGATGAGTGGTTGAAAGGATGGGCGGATGAAAAGATAGATGGTTGAGTGAATGAAAGGATGGATGGATGAAAGAATGGGTGGATAAAAGGATGGATGTGTGGGTGAAAGTTTGAGTGGGTAAAAGGATGGATGAGTGGGTGAAAGGATGGATGGGTGAGTGAAAATATGGAAGGGTTAAAGGATGGATGAGTGGGTAAAAGGATGGCTGGATGAATGGGTGAGATGATGGGTAGATGGATGGATGAAAAGATGACAGTAAATGGAAATCTGAAATAGATCGATAGACGAAAGGATGACAGAGTAAATTATAGTATGAGAGGATGGATGGCAAAGTAAATAGAAATATGCTGATGGATGGATGGGTGGGAGGATTGAAAGGGTAGCAGGGTGAATGGGGATCTGAGAGGATGGATGGATGGATGGATGAGTAAATAGAAATCTGCTGATGGATGGGTGGGTGGAATTAAAGGATAATAGACTAAATGGAGATCTATGATGATGGATGGATGGCAGAGTAAATGGAAATCTAAGAGGATGGATGGGCGGGTGAAAGGATGGAAGAGAAAATAGAAATCTGAGAGGATGGGTGGGTGAAAGGATGGCAGAGTAATTGGTCATCTGAAAAGATGGATCGTTGACATAGTAAATGAAATCGGAGAGGATGGATTGCAAAGTAAATGGAAATTGGAGAGGATGGATGAATAAATGGGAAAAGGATCAATTAATGTATGAGAGGCTTTATTGTTGGATGGAAAAGTCAAATGATGGATGTGCAGGTGGGTGGATGTATAGATGGATGATATCATAGATGGATGGATGTCTGTACGGATGAATGGATGGAATGGCCAATGGATGGATTGAATGGTGAAAGACTGAATGATGGATGAAAGAATGAATGGATGGATGATAAAATGTAAAGTTGAAATGCTGGATGTAAGCAGATGCTGGCTATCAGCAGGTGGATGGAAGGGTGAAAGGAGGAATAGATCGATTGTCGGAGAGAAGAAACAAGGGAGCTCTTCTGGGGAGGTTCGGGCTCATATGCTGTGCTTGCTTTGTGCCATCAGAGCTTTACTTCAAAGTGGGGGTATTCACATTTTCTGGCTCCTGCCCTGCTTATAGATGTAGGTTCCTGTCCATGCAGTTACCTCTGTGTACCCTTCAGAGGTCCACATGGGGGGGAGACTTAAATTGTGCTCCCTGCGCTACCATCTGGTCAGTTTCTGCGTGTTTAAGGGACACCACATCAGCAGGGTGACATCCTCATATCCAGGCTCACCCTTTCATTTTCACAATGTGGCACTGCAGGGATTTGCTATGAATGAGGTGGCGTGCCCAGGACTTTGTTCTTGGTTGAGTTCAGCCCACACTCCTGCCCCATCCACCAGCTGTGTATCCATCTCACCCTGCTTCTGTTGTGCTCTGCCTAATTGGTACTGGACTCTTTACTGCACCTGTGCCGGGAGGTCACACTCAGTCTCCTCGATGTTGCTCTGTCAGGGAATCCCTGCGCTCTGTGACCCTTCAGAGTACCGGGTTTACTGCAAATTTTTATGAGTGGTTCTCTGGTGGTGTAAAGAGTCTCCCGGCCTCTCCCCTCAATTTGTATCCTTTTGCACCCCTTGTGGCCAGGCTCGGCCGGAGCGTATAAATAAGGGGGCTGGGGTCGCATGTGACCACCTTGTCGAATGAGCCATCTGTGTGCAGGTCTTGTTATTGCTGCGTGCTTCCAGGCCTCCCTCCCCTCACCTAGCGCAGCATGCCACACTGGCAATTAGGGGAGAGAGTACCCCTCGCCTCGACCCCCAGCCATTCTCACTATCCTGCGGCATGGGCCATCGAGATGGAGCAGGACCCGGCTTTGTTTTCCCTGACGACTCCACCTCTCTGGCGGCGGCCCACGGCCCACGGCGCCCCCGTCTGCCATAACAGGTCCTGGCGGTGCATGTGTTAACCTCCAGAGACTCTGGACTCCAGCTTGCAGCAGCGTGCGCTGTGTGCGCTTCGTCAGGGGCATGGCCTTCCTACACTGCGGCCCTGTTTTCCCGGCATCGGCTGGCTCCAGCTTGTTACGTCTGCGAGCACAGTGACAGACGGCAGCTCAGTGACTCACCTCCCACGTCTGGCACAACAGGTGAGAAGTGATTTATCCAGCGGCAGGCACATGCAACTTGGCTGCACGCGTTGAGTGCCTCCCTCTCTCCATCCCTGCGTGTGCCCAACGCTGCTTAGGCGAGGAGATGTGGCTGCAGGCTTGCATGAAGACAGGGGAGGGAGCCCCAGAATGAGTATGAATTAGCCTAGCAGACTAGGGCTGCCATATGTACAGACTCCGTCCCATCACTCCCACAGTGTCGAACCATCATCACGAGGGAGCACCCTTGTCAGCAAGACACCACAAGAGTGAACCAGAGCACACCTGCACAGTCTCTTCTCCCAAGAGAATTCCACATTCTATACCATAGTGCCACTGGGGGACAAACAACCTCCTCCGCAACCTCTGCCCACCCAAGACCCGCCCATACCATATTTGCCCACCTCTGTCTCTGCGCCGCCCCTCTTCAGCCAGCTAGCCGATTCTGCAATGGCTGAGCCTCGTTGAGGCTTTGACTTGGGCGCCGCAACCATTACTTCCACGGCACGAGAGAGACCGACGTGGCCGTGAAGCGCTCTTTGCTGATGCACTTCAGGGGTGATGAGCTCTACAAACATTTTGAGACTCTGCTGAACACTGGGGAGGATGATGACTATGCCGCAGCTATTGCAGCCCCCAACAGGCATTTCGACCCCCAGATTAATCCCAACTCCCAACATCTACACTGGTCGTTGCGCCAAAACCCAAGCAGCCAGGAGCCATCCGGCTCTGTGTGGATATGAGGCTCCCTAACCAAGCCATCCGGAGGGAAAGACATGTGACCCCTACCATGGATGACATAATTTCACACCTCAACGGGGCACAATGGTTTTCAAAACTAGGTCTAAACTGGGTACATCACCAGGTTTCAGAACGACATCAAAGAAACCCTCTCGGGCTGGTAAGCGTGATACTGAGTGACTCTCAGAGCCTCGAAGAGCATCATGTTTGGCTGTGAGCCACCTTACAATGCCTGACAGACTGTGGCCTCACCCTTCACCGAAACAAATGTTCTTTCTGTTGGATCTGAAATGCTGTTTCTGTGATATCCAGAACTGAAATGCTCCCTTTGCTATGTTCAAACTCTATTCTGTGTTAAGTTAGCATTCATGGCGCCATCTTTAATGATGCCATTTTGTTCTCTAACCAAGATCGAGCTTATGTCTCACGATTCTTGCCTCAGCAGAAAGGCTGACCCTGCGCCTCCAGTCTGTACTCCTCAAGGTTGAAGCTTTGCTGCACTAATGAATGTACTATCTATTGTTGCATACCTTTGCTGTCTGTTAGACTCGTTCCCACATCTTAAAGTGGTAGACAGCAGCCGAGTGGCCTTGGGGTCGAGATAGCATGTACCCAGCCTTGTGCCATCTCCCAACCTTGTTTGCCCTCTTTGTTCCCCATGGCCTGAGCTGAAAAATTCCAGTTTGGGCGGGACTTTAGTGGTGTTGGAAATGTATATTTTGTGTTACCATACGGACGGGAATCAGTCCCCTCGGCAGTCATTGAAGGAGACTGATCAGACTGGGCTCTGCTGCAGCGTAGTACCCTTTTTTTTTTCTTTGTCCTCATACCACTATTGTTTGCAAAGTCAAGCCTGACATCCGACCTGTACCATCCCAGGCTATTTGCAATTAAACATATAGTCCTGCGATCCAGCCCATCCAGTTTCCTGGTTGCTGGTTCCATGCAGGTGTAATATTAAGACGCAAGGGATTAAGTTATTATTATTATTATGTTCCAATTCAAAAAATCATCCCAGATCTTAGTGCGTGGGCCACCATCGATTCCTATGTCCATTTTGCAAATAGTAGTAACCGCCTGGAGCCAATCCGAACCATGAGGTTGTGCAGTCTATGAATTTTTTGCAAATCTCTCTTCTAGTGAGAAGGATCAAATAGAAAAGTAGGGCCCACCTATTTGCCGATAGGGACAAGGTCTGCTGATCCTCCAGCCCTATCAAGATCAACTTTAAACTCATTTTAATATTGGTATGCAGGATTTTATTGATTACTTTCTCAACCAAAAGCCACTCCTGCAGCAGGGGGCATTCGAAAAACATATGTCGATCATCCGCACTTAATCTACCACATCTTTGGCATCTTGGGGCTGCGGCTGTTACAAATTTTGCCAATTTCTAGGGTGTCCAATACAGCCTATTGACTGTAAAGAAAATAGTTCCTCTTCAGATTTGCTGGTTTGACTGCCTTATAGAGTAGTTTAAAAGAGAGTTGTCACATTCCCTGCAGCTCCGTCATCTGTATAGCACCATCCCAGATCTCATATGGTGCTTTTAACTTGTTGTCTTCCGAGCGCCCCAGAGTCCAGTACCAGTCAGTGACTTCCTTCCTTCTCGGGCCTCATTCTGTCATTTCTTTTCAAACTCCCAGTCTCTGCCGATCTCTCTCCTGTTTGCCTCCCCCAGGATAACATCTGCAGGCATTTGAATCTTGAGAGGGAACCACCTGTCTTTGCCATCAAGATTTCCCATGGCACCACCTCCTTCATCACCAGGAGATCTCCCCATGGTTCAATTCCTGCCCTCCTTAATGGGATACTTAATTGGTTCTGCAAGCACTCTGGTGTACCTGGTGAATCCCATATTGGTGCGCCATCCGAGAAGTACCCCATTCTGAGTATGTTCCTTATCCCTACCCAGAGGGTAAGTGCTGCCTTAAGTGTCTTCAGTCTGACTTTTTATGGTTTAAATCTTTTATTGAATTTTATCAACATACAATACGTTCCATAATGCAAAGGCTGAATCACCGCCATATACTGATTTAATGCAGTCATATTTGAGTTGCCGTGGCAGATGAGGAACCTGGTAAAATAAGACGAAACAAAATATAACCCTTGAGGGGATCCTAACGCACCCCCCTCCCTCCCCCCACCCCGTCCCTTGTCCACCAAAGAAAGAAGTATAGCCAGTGCATAAGTCTCGGAGTTAGAGCTCGGGCCTCACTTCCGGTCCCTATGGGGATCAGAGAGTCGCAAAAGGCGGAGATATCGTGGGCAAGTGATTTCCCTGAACTCAGAAGAAAGCAGGGACAAAAAGGGCTGCCAAAGCTCCGCAAACGAGGAACACCTTCCTGTCATTGTCAACGTCAGCTTCTCCATCCCCAGAACATACCACAACCGGTGAAGCCAGCCCGTGAGAGTGAGGGGTTGTGAGGTGCGCCAATGTGTTAATTTGATTTGCACTGCGGAACCCAGCGCGATTGCCATCAGCCGGCCCCGTCGGGATTTGAGGGGCTAAGTCAAATGGTTTGGGAGGCCCAGAAGAACATAAGCTGGGAAGCGTGGTATATGCGTGTCTAAGGGTGTGTCTACCTCATCCAGTATTTGAGTCCAGTATGTCTGAATGTGCTTACAGTCCCACAGCAGATGTACTAAAGTGCCCACCTCCCCGCAACCCCGCCAGCAAGTAGCTTCCCGAGAGGGATCCATAGAGTGAAGTCTTTCAGGGGTATAATACCAGTAGGAGACCAATTTGGTAAGGCTTTCTGTCAGACCCATGTGATACGCCGAATGGTGGGCCCTGTAATATACCCCTTCCCTCTCTTTGTGACTGAGTGTTCTGCCCAAGCCCCTTTCCCACCACGCTTGGCTTGCGCTGTACAAGTGCATGTTTCGGGTTAAAAGCATTTTGTAGAGATCCGAAGTGAGTTTTTTGTCAGATGTGCGGGTGATAAGCCACCTCTCAAAAGTGGTTAGGAGCCTGCTGGCGGATGGCTTCACCTGGGTGTGAAGGACCCAATGTCGAATTTGACAGTAGCGGAGCCTTTCAGTTTCAGGGAGTCTGTAGTCTAATTTGAGCTGAACTGTACAATTCCGTCCGAGTCGAATAGCTGGCCCACCGAGCAGCAGCCCGAGGATCTCCACCGATTGGCAACTGCTGCGTCCATGCCCGGCTGGAAGTCAGGATTCTCAAACAACGGGGTAAGTGGCGAGGGAAAGGTGGTAAAATTGTGTTTAGAGTTGGTATGATCCCACGTTTCAAGAATGACTCGGGTAATGTGGGACGCATAGAGGTTGGGCGGCCTGTGTGTTCTCCGCAGGAAGGGAATTCCCTGCAGTGGTCTGGCAGCCACTGCCTGGTCCTGAAATAGCCAGTGTTTCTCCAACTCCAGCCGGCTCCACTCAACCAGATGTCGCAGCTGGGCCACTTGGAAATAAAGAAGGAGGTCAGGGATACCAAGACCCCCTTTCTCCTGGGGGAGCAACGTCAGAGTCTGCTTTAGCCTAGGTTTGTGGCCGTTCCAGATGAATTGTGCAAGGTAGGATTGTGTCTGTTTAATCCATCCAGACGGAGGCCGGAGAGGTATAGTGTGGAACAGGTATAAAATCTGGGGAAGAATGGTAATTTTAACTGCCGCAATTATACCAAGCCAGGAAAGCAGATAGTGCTTCCATTGAGTCAACTCCTTACGGATTTTCTGCCGCAGGTTTGTGTAATTGATGGCAACCGTATCTGACAGGGAGGGGGTTAGCTGAATCCCCAGGTATGGTATCGCGCCGGTCGCCCATTGGATGGGCTGACGGTCTTTGAGGTACGTGCAGGTGGAGAGCGTAAGGGAAAGGTCAAGGGCAACCGATTTGTCCATGTTCACCTTGAACCCAGATGCCGACGGGAAGGCTTCTAAATCTGCAAGGCATATTGGTAATGCTAGAAGTGGGTTCGCTAATGAGATCAGGACATCGTCGGCATATAGGCTGACCGTGTGTATGTAGCCTCTGAATGGGATCCCAGTGATCTCCGGGTAGGTATGGAGGCGATGGGCCAACGGCTCCATATAAAATGCAAAGAGGAGTGGCGACAGGGGGCATCCCTGTTGCGTACCTTGCTCTATAGGGAACTGGGATGACGTGTGGCCATTGACCCGCACTGTAGCTGTTGGGAACTTATAGCAGTTGAGGATGTACGTCCGGAATTTCTCCCCCAAGCCCACTCGAACAAGGACCTGTTCTAGATACGGCCAGTGGACCCGATTGAAGGCCTTCTCAGCGTCGATGGTAAGTATCATATATTCCCTTTGCGTCCGCGAGGCCTTTTCAATAAGATGAAGGACCCGTTTTGTGTTGTCACTTGTCTGACGCTGGGGAATAAACCCTGCTTGGTCTGGGTCAATCAGCTCTGGCATGTAAGGCAAGAGACAGGCCGCCAGTATCCCAGTGTATAATTTGAGGTCAATGTTGAGGAGGGAGATGGGGCGGTAGGCCCCGCAGGTGGTCTTATCCTTCCCCGATTTCGGGATGACCACTATGGAGGCCTCCAGCATTTCTGCTGGGATCGCTCCTGGTTCTGCAAACAAATTGAAAAGCTTAGTTAACACTGGGGCCAACAGGGTGCAAAACGTTTTGTAGAATTTGGCAGAAAAGCCATCGGGCCCGGGGGCTTTGGTGAGTTTAAGCCTTGAGATGGCAGCAATGACCTCCTCCGTCTTGATGTCGCTGTCTAAGTGATCTGCCTGGGCTTTTGTCAGGGAGGGCAAGTCGTCGGACGCTAGAAAGGCGGCACCATCCGCGAGAGATAGGGGTGAGCTAGCGTAGAGAGGGGCGTAGAAATCTCAAAACGCCTCAGCAATCTCATAATCTGCGGAGACTCGCTGCCCGTCCCTTGAATCTCCCTGACTCCCTGCCTTTGGCGGGTCTCTCGTAATTTATGGGCGAGTAGGCGGCCATACCGATCTCCTCCTAAATAGTATGCATGTCGCAGCCGGAGAGCTGCGAACTCTGCTCTGTCCTGGTCCAGTGCGGCAAGCTGTTGTCGCATAGCTTTCAGTTGGCGCCAGACTCGGGGTGCCCCGGTTCGCTGATGTATCTGTTCCGGTTCTTTCGTTTTTTGTGAAAGATCGTCCCTCTTGCGCCTGCGCTCTACATTCTCTGCCGTCGAGATGGCCACCAGTTCCCTGCGTATAACCGCTTTAAGCGCTGCCCATTGTGTGGAGAGAGAGGTGTCGGTATTCGCATTATGAGAAAGATAATCTTTTATGGAGCGCTGTACCTGTTCTACCACTGTGGGGCGATGCAGGAGGGTGTCGCGGAGGCGCCATGCCTGAGGGGGACGCTGCATGAGGGAAAGTAAAGGTAGCAATGACTGGTGCGTGGTCAGATAAAGAGGCTACGCCTATCTTCACGGCTGAGGCCAGCGCTTGCAGAGGTGTGGATGCTAGCAGATAATCTAATCTAGCATATGTCTTATGCGCGTTAGAATAAAAGGAAAATTTGCAGCTCTGGGGATGGAAGCAGCGCCACATGTCATGGAGGTCTAGTTCATATAGTTTATATAGGCGTGTCAGGCCTGCCACAGATAATGCGCCTGTCTGATTAGTGCATTGACAGGATCTGTCTGCATTGTTATCGAAGACAATGTTTAGGTCACTGAGCAGATGGTGAACGTGAGACCCCCCAATGCAAACCGGTAGGCAAGAAGCCGTCCCTTAATTTCAACCTCTTTATGGAGGATTTCCCCGCGAAACCGCTGGGCGACCAAGATGGCTACCCCAGCTGATTTGGTGGGGCCGGAAGAAAACAGCTGGGTCGGGAACCTGGGGGATTTTAGACGATGGCAATCTTTTGAGAGTAAATGCGTTTCTTGAAGTAAGCATATGTCTGCCTCGGTGGTTTCCAAGCAGGACAGGACAGCTTTACGTTTGACAGGGTTATTAAGGCCCGCACATTCAGGGTGAGGATCCTAAGTGTGGTAGGACTCATGTAGTCAGGAGGGAGTGAAGGGCCATGAACGGGATCCGGGAGCCCGTGCCCTGTGAGTATGGGGCAGACGTAATGCCGAGACACACTGTCTGCTTGAAGCTAAGCTACAAGTTAAAAAAGGTGGAAAAGGAACCCCAAATCGCCCAAAAAACAACAGCCCCAACCAAATGTAACTTGGAAATCCTTCTGCAACATGCAGAACTAGAAAAGAAAGGCAAGAAAAATCTGATCGTAGTCCATCATCCATCGATGATCGGAAAAAGGTTACCATGGGGGGAACGTTGTAGTCAGGGGTGACCCCTCCCCCCCGCCAACTGACCACCACAAAGGAGGGACCCATCAATGAGAGCAGGCGTTCTCGTGTGAATCAGCCAAGCCACGACTTAGCCAGTTCTGCGGGTAGGGTCTCGAGGGCTGCTTTCTCTCCTTGTGATATTTCAGCGGGAGGTGGTCGTCGCGGTCGGCGTCGTCGACCCTGCTGTCGCCAATGTGGTTTTGCATCGTCTATAGCTTGAGTAGGGCCGTCATCTCCGGCCTCCTCCACCGGGTGGTCCACTCCGAGCAGACGGCAGGCCTCCGAGAGAGAGCGCAGCTGATAGAGTTTGTTATCCATGCGAAACACCAGGCAAAATGGGTGACCCCAGCTGTAGGAGATGTTACGTTGCCGGAGGTACGTTGTAATGGGCTTGAAAATTCTCCTTTTTTGTAAGGTGAGTGCTGCCAGGTTCTGGTAGAGAACAGGTGTCTGACTGCGAAACGTCATGGGGTGCATTTGTCGAGCCTTCTGAAGAATTTCTTCCTTGGTTTGTAAGTCCTGAATGCAGACCAGAATATCTGAGGGCGGGGCCGACACAGGATGCGGTGGACCCACTCTCTGCGCTCTGTCCAGGCGAAGGTCGGTGTCTAGCGGCCTGCCCAGAATGTGGTTTAAGAGTTCCCTGGTGTATTTAAAGATATCGCCGGCCTCTTCATCCGTCTTCACCCCACGGATCCTAATGTTATGGCGGCAAGAGCGGTTCTCCAGATCTTCGAGGATCATCTGTAGATCTACTTGTTGATCATGTATTCTAAGAACCTCCTGTTGGAGCTCCCGTCGCTCTTCTCCTCCAGTTCGGCGACCCTCTCTCCAATGCCGTCCATCTCCCTGCGAACATCCTTGATTTCCGCCGTAAGGTCCCGCTTAAGGGTCTGCAGATCCTTCCACAGCGTGACAAACAGGGATTCCAGAAAGGCTCCAGCCGATGGGCGCTAGAGAGTCTCCCCTGTCTCCCGGGCCCAAACTTCTCCGTTGGCGAGGACTGAGCCCCGTGGTGTGTGCGCGGCCCCAGAGTCCCCCGCTCACTCCAGCTCTACACCACCTGGGGGACCCCGATGGACACAACGCCTCAACTCTGGCATCAGCACGGCTTTTACAGGCCCCAATGCCTCCTCGACAAATTGCCTCGCTACTGTAGGTCTCATGCCGGGGAGCGGGGGAAGGCGTGCTGTGCTGGCGTCGCAAGCCTGTCCCCAAGGTCGAAGGGCATCCAGGTCTCCCCGCCAGGCCCTGGGCTGGGAGAGTCTTTCCGGTCGCTTGCTGCAGGGGTGCCTCAAACTGCAAGGGTGCTGCAAGTCCCCGGTAGGCCACGTCACAAAACAGAGGTTCTGTGCCTCGCCGCTGGAGAGATAACTGTGGCGAGAGCCTGCAAGGCCCGCTGTGGGCGCCGGGCGTGTGGGAAGTCTGTTGTCTCTTGCGGGCTGTGTCCAGGTTGACTACCCCGTCTCAATGTGTGCGCCGCCCAGCCCCAAGCTCCGCTGCGCGGGCCCTCGTCTCCTGTGGCCGATCGCCACCCGACTCTGCACTCCTCCCCACAGCCAGCGCACCCCGCTGATCGTCTCCCCGGGGCAGCCACTTGCCTGCAGATGGTGGGGCGGGAGGGTCCCGGCCAGGCCCCAGGACCCTCGACCAACCCATGACTCCCGGGCTCTCCGCTGCTCTTTCCCAAAATGGCGGGCGGGCGACTCACCTCCTCAGCCTCTGCCACATAGGGAGCTCGTCTTCTGCTTCTGCTGCATGGGGGCGGACAAGGTCCCTGTACCCCCCAAACCAGGAGGGCTGGTGGTACCGCTCTTCCCCACAGCTGTCCCCTCGTAAGCTTGTGGCCCGACAGGCTGGCCCAGGTCTTCGCGATCGGCCACTGCTTTTCCGGGGCTGCGTCCCCTCACCGCCAGGCCTCTGCACCATCAGCCCGCCGCTCGCCACGTGGATTCGAGCACAGGGAGATTCGGCTCTCTTGAGGTCCGCTGCAGGAACCGGCACCCGCGAATCCAAGTTCGCGGGTGAACGTCGGCTAATTACGGCAGAAAGCCGGTGCTGTGCAGGGCCGTCAGCGGGAGAGACAGAAGAGCACGTCCGCTCAAGCCGCCATCTTGGCCACGCCCCCAGTCTGACTTTTGTTAAACATTTCCTTGCCCCAAATTTATAAAGAAACCCTTTTGAGCCCCACTCCTTAACCATTTCCTCCAATAGCAGCGTATTACCAATAAACAAACTGGTTTGTATTCTCTACTGTCTGACCGACTCTTCATTTATTGGGAAGGCATAGAGGTGGTTGTGAGTGACCCGAGTGACCCTAATCGGGCCACTTCCTTCATTTGGCACCCGAACAGGGACTCCATCAGGTGTCCCATCCTCGCCCGTAATCGGGTGTAAGGAGGTCGGGTCGCATCAGGTCGGACGGGCGGATCAGGGATCCTCACACGAATGAGCTTAGTTCTCGCGGCTGCCCCACCTGTCTGATCGGTCGGCGCCTCGTCTAGTGTTCATCCCGGCTGGGGTCCTGAAAGACGAAACCCTTGGAACAGGCCGTTTGGTCCAAAGAGTCGGCAGCGGAAAATAACTTTGTTCGACCTGTGTACACCAGGTGAGTTTGTCTTGATTTCTGGTAAATATGGCGCCATATTGAATAATTTTGGATGTGATCTGGAGACCCTTTTCTTTTTGGTTTGTTTGTACAATTGACAGGTCTGCGGACCGATTTGGAGATACAGGGTGTCTGTGTGGACCCCCTGCCAGGCGACTTGGTAATTTTGGCTCTTCTTGAAAACGCCTGGGGTTTGGTTAGTGTTTGAGACTTGCGAGGTGGAGTCTAACTTGAAGAATCGGTGCGGTCTGTGGACTGGTCCATAGGTTTTGAGTGTTTGTCAGGTGCAAGTAGCGAATTTGTCTTTCTGTATTTTTGAAGATGCCCTGTTTTAGCGAGTTTTGCTGTTTCGGATGCCGTTGTTGCTCTGCTGATGCTCGATTGGAGGAGAGGCAGCCTGCGCCTCTGGAAGGCACTCCGAACTATGATATGTACTTGAAACATGGCCTTGGCCATATTATGTTTCGTACACTATGGCACAAATATACGAGGGAAAACGCCGAGTTACAGTGGCCTTTGACAGGTACCTTTGATGAATGCAAGTTGAACTTCCTGCAGGATAAATTGTTTGCAAAAAGAAGTAGGCAGTCTATGTTTGACAACCTTCAGATAAGGCAAAAGGAAGCTAAGCAAAGACGGATAAGAGCAGAGAAAGAGGCCCGGAGAGGAAAGATGCAGACAGTAACGCAAAAGGCTAAAGCATACGAGAGGGAGTAGATAGAGAAAGGCATAGAAAGTGCTGATCGAAAGTTTAGACTGCAATGTGATAAGTCTTATGTTACACGTGAAGATGTGCAGCCACCATCTCCTTATGCCCCGCAAAGGATATACTCAGCAGTCCCACCAACACCTCATGCTGCCGCCTCTGGCACCCCTCCCTGACCCGGCCGCTTCAGATGGAGCACCCCACATGCCCTTTTTGGCTCCAGTGCCCGAGACGGCAGCAATTGTAGACCGATCTGCTGTGCCTGTTGTCCCAGGCCCTTCCCTGCCCCTCTCGCTTACACCCACTCCGCAGACACTTGTGTTCCCGGTTCCTGTTACCTACATGGGTGTGTCCTCCCTACCTTCCTTTTGCCCACCCTTGCTGAATGCGGCGACACCACTGAGAGGAGAGGGTGATGGGGATCGAGAGGCTGCTAAAGAACAGATGGGGCAAGTGTTGATTCGGTCTGACGTGGGTGATGCAGGGCAGAAGATGGTGGCTGGTCAGGCATCTCATTGGGCCCGGAGTCCGATTTACAGTGTGGAGGATGTGTGGAGTGTGTTGAAAGATTATGAGCCGTTTGTGCAGCAGCATGCCCTTAAGCATATGTTCGATACTTTTATTGGGCTATGGGAACAGTGTTTTAATGGTGTTGCCCCTCAAATTATTTATGATATTCGGGATAGTGTGTATGCGACTGGTATGGCTCCTAATTACGTTTTTAGTAATGTTACCACGTTAATTGGATACTGAGGCAGGTTGATCCAAAAGAGTCCGATTTCAGTGTCTCAGTTCTTGATGAGGGAGGTGCATCCCATTTACCACCCTGAAATACCGGAGCTACGAAATGGACAGGACCAAGTCATCAGACAACGAGTGGAAGGCCGTTTTCAGCAACAGTGGGTTTATACTCCTTGGAAAAGGAGTGAGGTTTTATCTCTTAAGACCCAGTTGCCCGACTCTAGAAAGAATCCGACCGTCTATTATAAAGAACTGCGGAGGCTGAGTCCTCGTCGGTGATGATGCTGGCCGACATTGAGATGTTTTTCGGTTTACTGGTGCCGGTTGATATCTTGCGGCAGGTGCATACGCAGGACCACGTAGTGGAGTTGAGTGGCACTTGGGTTGAAATTAGTGCATGGGATAAGGAGTGGAAGCCTGGCGAGAAACCTAAAGCTGAGATACTAGCTTTCCCAGACCGGATTATCACGTATATGCACTCCTTGATCCCACCGAGACAAGTGGATTGGGATAGGTTGACAGCGTGTCAGCAGAAGAAAGATGAAAGTGTATCTGACTTCTTCACTAGGTTTGAAGGGGTGTTTCTGGATTTTAGTGGACAGGATTTGTCGATGGAGGGAGGTGTCTGATTGTTTGTTAACAGGTTTGTTATGAACTTGCTTCCTGAGATTGCGACTCGGTGGCAGGCTTCGGAGAGCACTTGGACTACCTCCTCCCCATCAGTAATATGAAGTATGGCTCAGTATTATGAGCACAGGGAGAATGTAGGGAAGGAGAAGGTAGAGCAGAAAAATAAGGACTTGAAGATGAAGGTGTTGATGCAGCAGGTGTCCCATGGCAGTGGTAGAGGGCAGGGAATCGGTCCAGCCCGGCATTTGCCCCGCACTAGCTGGAATACTATGCCCGTGGGACCAAATCAATGTGCGTACTGTAAAGAGGAGGGAAATTGGTAGCAAGTGTCCAACGATGTTGCAAAGGGTTGAGGCTCCGAGAGGACCGGGGTCATGAGGGAGAGGCAGGGGAGCAGTTGGATATGGCGGGAGCCGTGGAAGTCAAGAACAGCCAGGTCGGTCTAAGCAGAACTATTTTGATGATCCAAGGGGGCGCCAGTATTACAATGATGATTATGACTTGGACGAAGTGACGGGACTTAATCATGGCTAGGACAGCCAGAGACAGGGTGGGGAATCAGTCCAGATCCCTGTGGACCAGCGAGGACCCTATGTCACTGCTGGTCTGCAGGGCTCAGCGAAGAAATTCTTGGTGGGCACAGGCGCAATGAATAGCTCTGTTCACTGGTCCCCAGGGCAGCCCTGTCTGGTCAAAATAATGTTTTTTTAGGCTTCTCAGGATATCAGTTGTGAGCCCCATCTCGGAGCCTCTGGCTTTGACTATTGGTCCTTTTACTGTGGACTCGCCCTTCTTATTGACATCAAATTGTGGAGAAAATAATTTAACAGGTTTGGACCTGTTGAAGAAGTTACATGCGACTATTTCTTGCTTTCCGAATGGTGTCCATATGACCATAGGACCCAATGTGGTGAACTCTAAGCAATGTTTGCCAAAAGATGAGCCTTTTCCTGTAGAGTTTAGAGAGGTGCCGATGACATTATGGGGTACGGGTGACACAGACGTAGGGATGTTGCAGATACCTCTGGTTTCCATCAGAGTTAAGGACAATGCTGTCCTGCCTCGTCTTCCCCAGTATATGATACCACAGGCAGGATAATGGGCACTGCTGCAGATTATACAGGATTAGATTGCGTCTGGTGTGGTTGAGGAGACAAACGCTAATGTGTGCAATAGCCCTATTCTTCCCATCTTAAAAAGAGTACCCTCAGGTTCCCCAGATGACCATCAAGATGTCTACTGTTTTGTGATTGATTTGCGTGAGGTGAATAAAATAGTGATTCCCCAGTTCCCTGGTGTTCCCGACATCACTGCTCTCCTGACAATGATTCCTCCCACTGCTACATATTTCTCGGTCATTGACTCAAAGAATGCGTTCTTCAGCATTCCCATGCATCCAGACATGCAGGTATCTTTTTGGATTCTCCCTGGCTGGCAGGAATTTTAGGTTCTGCCAGGCTCCTCAGGGCTATGCTGAGAGTCCCAGTATATATAGTCAAGCCTTGAAAGCCCAATTGGACTCCCTCACGCTTCCCCCAGGTAATGTATTGCTCCAGTACGTGGGCGACCTTCTCATTGCCTCTGACACTGAAGAAGGTTGTAAAAAGAGTTCAGTTCAGTTGTTGCTGCTGCATTTAGCACACCATGGACATAAAGTATCCCTTTCTAAATTTCACTATTGTCGACAGGAGGTCACCTACTTAGGTCACCTACTGTTGAAGGAGGGAAGGAGACTAACACCTGAGCGCGCTGCTGCTATAACTAAGATGCCCATCCCTAAGACGCAACGGGATGTGCGAACCTTTATAGGTATTACTTCGAATTGCCGCCACTGGATCCCTAACTTTGCTTAACTAACAAAGCCCTTGCTGCGTCTAACCACTAAAGATGTGCATGAACCCCTGCCTTGGAAGCATTACTGTCAGCATGCTTTTGAGCAACTAAAAATAGCGCTTTTCTCTGCACCTGTACTTGGTTCCCCAGACTACCAGAAGCCGTTTGTGTTGTATGTACATGAAACGGCTGGCTGCGCGCTCTCTGTCTTAGCACAGGCCTTTGGAGGTAAGCAAAGGCTGTGTGCTTACTTCTCTGCTCTGCTTGACAACATCACCATAGCCTTATGCAAACAAGTGGCATGAAACACACCCAACAGTGGAGCCCTCTATAGGCCAGCACCTAAGCTGCTATCCCTTCCATATTTATATCCCTATTCAGTTACTAGGGGTATGTGTGCACACTGAATCGCACCCACTGTTACAATGCAAGTCCCCAACAGGACCTAACAATGTTCTTTGAACATCACCATAGCCCTCCTGAGCCGTCTGAGAGAGGTCGTAGCATTGGCCATTTCCATCCGACAATCGGCAGGGCTCATCCTTGATACTGATCTCACAGTCATGGTTCCACATGCTGTGGACATACTTTTGAACAGAACGAAGACACAGCACCTTACCAGTGCACATCTGACTGGCTATGAGCTGACCCTGTTTGCACCACATGTCACCCTCAAAAGATGTGCTACTCTGAACCCAGCCACATTACTACTCCTCCCTTCTGAGAGTGAGGAGATGGACGTGCATGATTGCATCTACTGCACGGAGGAAGAGATGAAGGGACGGGTAGACCTGACTGATGTTCCCCTATCTGAATCCCAAGGGAGGCTAGATGTCGATAGCTCTTATTTTAAATTACCAGATGGCACGACAACAGCAGCCTATGCTATCACCTCCTTACGCACAGTAGTTGAGACATCACAAGTGCCCTACCAATCAGCGCAAGTTGTAGAGCTAGTGGCTAGGGACTGGCTGTCAATATATATACTGACATCAGTACGCATTCGGCGTGGCCCATAATTTTGGGCGGCGTTGGGCGGAAAGGGGGTTCTCATCCAGGGGATACTCATCAATAGTCATAATTATGAATAATCCCCACCCACGTGCGGGATCCTGGAGCATATAGAAAATACATATATAAACATATATATGCATATGTGAAAACATATACATGCAGCCTAAAGTGTTTCAAACATGGCAAAAATGCACCCATAAGGAAAAAATGAAGCACTAAGCCAATTGTCACTCAACAATGCTTTATTGCCATAAAGCAAACTTGTAATTGCAGGCATTTGCCTATAGGCTGCAGTAAAGTATCAAGAAAACAAAGAAAACTGACACCTTGCCTTTAAGGCATTGGAGTAGGGGGACCGGGCCTTTAAGACCTGCAGGAGACCCCTTGCTCCCATGATGCACCACAGGTGACAGTTAGGTCAGTTCTTTTTTCCAGTTCCTTCTATGAGGATCCTGGAGCTTGAGCTCTTCAGTTTTTTGACTGAAAGTTTGTCTATTCAGACTTTCTCAGAAAATTCGACATTTTCTGACTCCTGAAAGCTTATTCTGCTGGTTTTTTAGTATAATTCTAATGTTTTCCATTCTGAATGCCTGCTTTATTCAGGAAATACCCTTCCTGTGGCAATAAGCTGGCACTGGCGGATCCACACTCGATGTGTATTGTGTGTCTTCCACCTTCACACAATCCTGACCAGTGCCCCCACTGCCAGAAATTTTCCAGGCGCACTCTACGCGATAGAGAGCGCATAAAACTACATGCACAGCTGGAGAAGGAAAGAAACCGTCATGAAGGCGACCATACATCCTTCAAACCAACCTCTTCAGCCAGACGACTTCAGAAACTGCAACATACCACCTCTCCTGATTCCAGGAAGACCAAGGTTCCAGGAGATTCGCCGTCGACGTCGAAGTCACCGTCTAAAAGACCCAGGGTTTCTTCTGCGTCAAGAGATAGAACACCATCTCGACGTCGAGATTCTCCGCCGCATACAAGTAAGTCGGCATCGAGGCACGGCACTTCGGGCTTAAAGGCTGTTAGTCCTATGAGATCCAGAAAGTCTCTGTCGACGTCGAGGCTTCCGTCGACGTCGAGACACTCTCCGCCGCCCTCGAGGGGGTCAGCATCGAGAGCTGCGACAACGTATATCTCGCCGCAAGTGGGCCTGTCGACGTCAAGATCTTCGTCAAAGGCTCATCATTCGACATCGAGGAGATCGACCCCGACTCGACGTCATGGAAGGTCGACGTCGAAAACGCCGGGCCGACTGCGAAGGTCGACGTCAAGATCACCAGCCCGAAGGCAAAGGTCGACGCCAAAATCACCAACTCGACGGCGAAGGTCGACGTCGAAATCACCAGGCCGACGACGAAGGTCAACGTCGAGGTCTCCGCATTGCCGTAGGCGATCGACGTCGAGCCCACCGTCGAGAGCGGAGCAGCGTTCCCAACAATCGCCACCGATGGTGACGCAAACTTCATCGACGTCGAGACGTTCGACGTTGAGGGATAAAACTGCAGCGGCCACGGAGGAGATCCATCTTGCAGTTATGTCCAGATCTAGATCATCATCGGGGGGTCAATCATCATCCCCAGGTCTACATATCGTTCAGATTTCTCTGGAGAAATCACCTAAGGCGACAGAAAAGTTTGGTCTTTCACCACGCTGGTTGGAGAATGTGGATACAGGTGGTTGCAGAAGTCTGGGCTCGGACTATTCTTGCACGTATTTGCCCTCTAGAATCTCTCCGCGAAGAAGCAAGTCTCCTCCTGGTAGACCAAGGTCACCTTCTACACGCCGGTCACGATCCAGAGATCGTTCTTCTCCTCACAAAAGGCCAAGATCTCCTTCTAGACACAGATCACGGTCCAGGGCTCATCACAGTGACCGTCCTCACAAGAGGCGACGCACAAGATCACCCACATGGTCCTCCTCCACGAGGTCCTCGGTCTGGGACTATTCTCCGACCTTTTCCTCCACTCCTCCATCGCGGGTGTCTCCCATCGATGACATCGCTACCTTTTCTGAGGTCCTGGGTAGGGGTGCGCAAAAACTGAACATCACGTTGCACACCCCTGTGGTTCCCACATCGATTATATTTGATACCTTACATCGTCGATCAGCGCCCAGACCGTTACTCCCTTTGGTGCCAGGACTGTTGGAGCCAGCTATGGCCACATTTCTCACTCCTGCTACTGTGGGTTCTGTGCTTTCAAGGATCGCCAAGAAGTATAAGGCTCCAGCCGAGGATCCCTTATTCCTAAGAGCGGACCCGCCAACAGACTCAGTTATTGTGGCTGCTGCCATGAGGTCGTACTCTGTGTCTGTTTCATCTTCTGTCCCCCCAGAGAAGGACAGTAAGCAGATGGATTCCTATGGCAGAAAAATGTGCAACACATCTGCTTCATACATGAAGGTTGCGAGTGCTTCAGCCCTTCTAGGTCGTTATGATCGTTCACTTTGGGATTCCCTCTCCAGGTTCGCTGAAAAGCTCCCCAGGGAAGACAGACAGGATTTCAACTAAATTCTCCTTGAGGGTGGGCTTGTAGCCAATCAGATCATTAGTGCGGCTGCGGATGCTTCAAACCTCGCCGCTCATGGGTACTCCCATGGCGTATGCTCTCGACGATCAGCCTGGCTGCGACTGACAGGCCTCAAGCCTGATGCGCAAAAGAAAATTCTAAACTTACCTTTTAATGGATCGTCCTTGTTTGGCTCTCACGCCGATGACTAAATGAAAGCAGAGATGGACTGTAGAAGCGCAAGGAATATCGGAAGCGCTTTCGTCAGGGCGACAAACGTTCCTTTCATCAGAGAGTTCAAACCCTTTAAGGGTCCTCTCAGAACCAGCAGAGACCCCAATTCCATCAAAGGCAGGGGAAGAGGGAACGCCAAACAGCAGCAGTCCACCACGAAGCAACCTCCCAAACAGTGAGGTCTTACTTCCTCCGCACCAGTTCGCCACTCCGGTAGAAGGAAGTATCAGTTTTCACCTGGAAGAGTGGGAAGCCATTACAAGAGACAAATGGGTACTGAATATTGTACAGCATGGCTACTTGCTGAGGTTCAAGTCTCCCCCTCCGCAAGTACCCCCACAGTTGCAGCACCTTCCTCCAATTCAAAATCGGCTTTTACTGGACGAAGTAGCTCCGCTCCGCTCCAAGAACGCCATAGAGGAAGTACAACCTCTCCAAAGAGATCAAGGAGTTTACTCCCGCTACTTTTTAGTTCAAAAGCGAGGAGTAACCAAAGAGTACAGACCCATTCTTGACCTACGTCTGCTAAACAGATTTATCAAGAAGGAAAAGTTCAGAATGCTAGCTCTGCATCAAATCTTCCCGCACCTTCACCAGGGAGACTGGATGTGTGCCATCGACCTGCAGGACGCCTATTTTCATATTCCTGCCTCAGTGAAACATCGAAAATTCCTCAGGTTTCAGATCTCTCGTCAGCACTACCAGTACCGAGTTCTACCGTTCGGCCTCAAATCCGCCCCACGGAAATTCTCCAAGTGTATGGCGGTGGTGGCTGCCTTCCTCCGCAAGCGGAAGATCTTCGTCTATCCCTATCTAGACGACTGGCTCCTGAAGAGTTCCACACCTGTACTACTCCAGAGCCATCTCTCGTTCTGCCTCAATCTACTACAGTCATTGGGATTACAAGTCAACTACAAAAAGTCGGTCCTCAATCCCACTCAGCGGATACACTATCTGGGCGCCTCTCTGGACTCCGCAAAGGCAAGCGTGTGTCCTTCGGAGGAGAGGTTATTATCCATGCTTCAGAAATGCCACACTCTTCTCGACACTGCATCCCCCACAGCCAGGCAAGTGTCTTCACTACTGGGGTCGATGGCTTCGTGCATTTACATTGTTCCCAATGCATGCCTTCACATGCGGCCTCTACAACAAGCGCTCGAAGATCAATGGTCGCAGAGGTCAGGTCGCTGGGAAGATCTTGTCTCTCTCCACCAAGCTGCCAGGGACTCCATCAAATGGTGGTTGAAACGCTCCCATCTGCTTCAAGGTGTTCCTTTCCATCAGACGCCTCAAACACGGACAGTGGTCACAGATGCCTCAATGCAGGGCTGGGGTGCTCATATGGGCCAGCTTCAGGTACAAGGTCTCTGGCCCAATACCAAAAGAAGTTATCACATAAACTTCTTGGAGCTACAAGCAGTCCATCTGGCTCTCAAATCCCTGTATCCATCTCTTCAAACCAGCCACGTCCAGATTCAGACAGACAACACAACAACTATGTTCTATCTAAACAAGCACAGAGGCACCAAGTCACGAGTCCTGTCTCTGGAAGCTCAGTCCATTTGGCGGTGGCTACTGGCGAGAGGTCTTTCAACCGTCGCAGTACACCTGCCAGGAATCCTGAACGTGCAGGCAGACGGCCTCAGCAGAGACTTCGGAGAAGCGCACGACTGGGTGCTCAACGAAGACGTCGCCCAAGAGATCTTCCGGCAGTGGGGAGGACCGGACATCGACCTGTTCGCAGACGCGGCAAACAAAAAATGCCCCATCTTCGCCTCCAGGTTTCCCCAACAGGGATCACGGGGAACGCACTTTTGATCAGCTGGTCGCAGACATTGCTGTACGCTTTTCCTCCTCTCCCTCTCATCCCAGCGGTCATACAGAAGTTCTACAGGACCAGAACAAGGATGATCCTGATAGCTCCGGAGTGGCCCTGCCAGTGGTGGTATCCGGATCTCCTCCAACTGTCAGAGGTGCCACACCGGAGGTTGCCTTGCCTACCGAACTTACTGACCAAGAACCAGGGGAGAGTGTTCCACCCCAACCTCCCCTCCCTTCGCTTGACGGCATGGCTCCTGAAGTCATCCAGTACGGACATTTAGATCTTCCAGCTGACTGTATGAACATTCTTCGGGAAGCAAAAAGGTCCTCCACTAGAAAGTCCTATGCCTTCAAGTGGAAGAGGTTTTACATTTGGTGTAGAGATAACGCTCTTGATCCGATCCAGGGTCAAGAACAAGTTATTCTCCCCTACTTATTGCACTTGGCAAAGTCTGGTTTAAAGTACAATTCTATCAGAGTCCACTTAGCTGCTATCACAGCTTATAGAAAGTCTCCTACCCAGGCCTCATTCTTCCAGATGCCGGTAGTCAAAGATTTCCTAGAAGGGCTTAAGAAAGTGTTTCCACCAGTGAGGTCCCCTTCTCCTCCCTGAGAGCTCAACACCGTTCTCTCCAAGTTGATGGGAGCTCCTTTCGAACCTATCCATAAGGCGTCTTTGCAGCATTTGACCTGGAAGGCTGCCTTCGTAGTAGCCATCACTTCTGCCCGTAGGGTAAGTGAAATTCAGGCCCTGTGCTGCAAGGAACCTTACACTGTTTTCCACGCCAATAGAGTGGTACTATGTGCTCATCCAAACTTCCTGCCCAAGGTGGTCTCGGACTTCCACATTAATCAGGTTATCAAGCTGCCCACTTTCTTTCCTCAGCCAACCACTCCCCCGGAGAGAGCCTTACATTCTCTAGACCTCCGGAGGGTATTGAAATTTTACCTTGCTAAAACCCTTTCACTTAGAAAGTCTGATAGGCTCTTTGTCATTTACGGTTCAACAAATACCGGGTTGGCTGCTTCCAAAAGGTCTATATCTAGATGGATTGTTTCCTGCATAGCCGTGTTTTATTAACTGGCACACAAGGTTCTACATGTCAGACCAAGAGCACACTCTACTAGAGGGAAAGCTTCTACTGTAGCTCTCCTTCGTAACGTTCCTATATCTGAATTTTGCAAAGCAGCTACATGGCACTCTATACATACCTTTACATGCCATTATTGCCTAGATTCAGACGCACAGACCGATGCCCAGGTGGGGCAGGCCTCTTTGAGGAATTTATTAGCGTAACTGCTATTCGAATGTGATTTTACTGCATGTTCTAGATGCTTTATTGCTTGTCCGCGAGATTTTAGGTATGGGCTTGCTACTCTATTCATAGATTATGACTATTGATGAGTATCCCCTGGATGAGAAGTATTAGTTACTTACCTGTAATCCTAGTTCTCATCCAGGGGTATACTCATCAAAGTCATAAGCGACCCACCCACCTCCCCAGACGAGCATTTTTTCCTCAAGTTATTGTTTATTGATTGCAGATCTGCTCAGGTGCATGTGCACCGTTCAAAAAGAACTGACCTAACTGTCACCTGTGGTGCATCATGGGAGCAAGGGGTCTCCTGCAGGTCTTAAAGGCACGGTTCCCCTACTCTAATGCCTTAAAGGCAAGGTGTCAGTTTTCTTTGTTTTCTTAGTACTCTGCTGCAGCCTACAGGCAAATGCCTGCAATTACAAGTTTGCTTTATGGCAATAAAGCATTGTTGAGTGACAATTGGCTTAGTGCTTCCTTTTTTCCTTATGGGTTAGGGGTACTACAATGCAAACCTATGTAATTTTCTGTCTTTTTGCCATGTTTGAAAGACTTTAGGCTGCATGTATATGTTTTCACATATGCATATATATGTTTATATATGTATTTTCTATATGCTCCGGGATCCCGCATGTGGGCGGGGATTATTCATAGATTATGACTTTGATGAGTATACCTCTGGATGAGAACTAGGATTACAGGTAAGTAACTAATCCTTCTTAATGTCCCATAGTATGAGGATACAGAATGGCCCATAATTACAAAGACTTTTGTCAGCCTTGACACTTCCTAAGAGACTAACAGTAGTGAAGTGCAGTGCTCATGAGGCAATAACTGATGATGTTGGGAGGGGGAATGCATTTGCAGATCAGACCGCAAAGGAGACAGCTCAAACTAAAATGAAGACAATGTTTGTGGCAGGTCCAGCTGGATGGGTGCCTGAAAACGGAATGTTTGAGGATACTTTAGAAAATGTGAAAGAAATCCAAAGTGATGCAACAATTGAAGAATTAGCAATATGGTAGGAGAGCACAGCTAATTTGGCTGAGGATAGGTGTTTGGACGGACAAATCAGGGAAGCAGAGATGGATGCTGCCGGATGCGTATGTCCTCCCTGTGGTTACCATG
Source organism: Triturus cristatus (assembly GCF_964204655.1). Classification (NCBI taxonomy): domain Eukaryota; kingdom Metazoa; phylum Chordata; class Amphibia; order Caudata; family Salamandridae; genus Triturus; species Triturus cristatus. The sequence continues at coordinate 58,607,992 of NC_140595.1, forward strand.
GCGCATGGGCCAGCACACATCGGTGCGAAGGATATTTGTAAGCTCTGAGAACCTGTATGGCGAAATGACAACACTCCCAAAGTTACAGCTCTCCTTGTAAATTATTGCATGGTTTGCTTATTGCATAATCCTCCCACTCCTGTTGGCAGCTTCGCACCGCCCTCCTTCCCCTTCGAGATTCTTCAGATGGGTTACATTGAAATGGAACGGGTCAACAGCTGTGATGTTATGGCTCCTTTCTGTGTCCAGGGGGTTGAGGACATAGAGGTGGGGGAAAATAGATGCAACAGTACCTATAATGTGAGAGCAACTAAAGGTCCACCCCTGATCCCACCACGTAATGTTTATTTCGTTTGTGGATCCCACGGTTACGTTTGGCTTCCTGAAGGATGGTCGGGAAGGTGTTACCTTTCTTACCTCCTGCCACCTGTATACATAGGCCCTCCCAATTATCATAAGGACCATCGTCTACAGCGTAGAGAGGCCCATGTACCCCGGGTTAAGAGAATGATTAACTCAGACGACATAGATCAGACAGACACAACATTGCAGCAGTTCACAGATGCAATGAAAGGCATCATACCTTTCTGGGACCCTATGGCTAATAGTCTTAATATTAGACGGCTCATGAGGGTGGTGGAAGGAGTCATCAATACCACTGCAGGAATATTAACAAATATTACAGTGGAGGACAAGGCTACGAGACTTGTTGCCCTCCAAACAGTATGGTTTTAGACGATATCCTGGCTGCCAGGGGTGGGGCCTGTCGCGTCATTGGTAGTAGCTGCTGCGTGTATATCTCTGACCATGCCCCTACTGTGTACACTGCCATACAGAAATTGTGTAAGATAGCATCAGAGATACACCAAGAGAACGGTACATGGTCATTCACGGGGTGGTTCTGGAGTCTATTCGCTACTTGGGGTTGGAAGATTCTTACTTTCCTCATTGCCATAGCAGGTATCCTCCTGACTTGCCGCCTATGTATACACGTTCTCCCTGCCTGTTGTGCTTACTGCGTATGAAGGAAAAAATAAATTTGTAAAGCGCGAAACATTCACCCGATGGTTTCAAGGCGCTAGCTCATCAAACAGGACAAACTAGACAGTTCTAAGACCACATCAATGTTCAATGTTTAAGGCACATCCCCAGACCCCGAGGCGTGATTCAACTGCAAAGGCTAGGGCATGCAGGATTTGTTCAGTATTGATGAGGGCATTTTCTAATATTGATTATATATGTGTTAACATCCTGCAGTCTTAATCCCAATGTTCAGTTCATGTGTCAGCAGTGGTAGCATATGTGTGAGCATTTACCTTCTCCCTGTTTTAGGATTGTAAAGACCCTTACCTGATAGCACCAATAAAGATTAGCATGAATGCTAAAAGGAGGGTCTGTTAGATTTGAAATGCTGTTTCAGTGATACCCAGAACTGAAATGCTCCCTTTGCTATGTTCGAACTCTATTCTGTGTTAAGTTAGCATTCATGGCGCCATCTTTATTGATGCCATCTTGTTCTGTAATCAAGATTGAGCTTCTGTCTCATGATGCTTGCCTCAGCAGAAAGGCCGCCCCTGCGCCTCCAGTCTGTACTTTTCAAGGTTGAAGCTTTGCTGCACTAATGAATGTACTATCTATTGTTGCATACCTTTGCTGTCTCTTAGACTCATTCCCACATCTTATAGTGGTAGACACCGGCCGAGTGGCCTTGGGGTCGAGATAGCATGTACCCAGCCTTGTGCCATCTCCCAACCTTGTTTGCCTTCTTTGTTCACCATGACCTGAGCTGGAAAATTCCAGTTTGGGCGGGACTTTAGAGGTGTTGGAAATGTATATTTTGTGTTACCATATGGATAGGAGACAGTCCCCTCGGCAGTCATCTAAGGAGACTGGTCAGACCGGGCTTTGCTGCAGCGTATTACCAATAAACTAACTGGTTTGTATTCTCTACTGTCTGACCGACTCTTCATTTATTGAGAAGGCATAGAGGTGGTCATGAGTGACCTGAGTGACCCTAATCGGGCCACTTCCTTCATTTCTATCAGAACTCAATTGATTTATTTGGCTATGTGTTCTCCCGAGATGGACTCAATGTCGACCCCAAGAAAGTAGAAGCAATCTGTAGTGCCCCAGTACCTCAAAATCCACCGGAAGTGCGCAGTTTCATAGGAATGACAACGTAATACATGAGGTTTAAACCCGGTCTAGCCGCCAACACCCTCTGGAAGGTGAAGGGAATCCTGGCCCAGGGGCAATGGCACCGGTTCCTCGATAGATCCAAGTCAATGGTAGCCGACGAGCAGAACATGCATCACCAGCTTTGGAGAGTACGACATGAGCTGAGCACAAGTGGCTCTGGCCTGGAATTGTAAGGACAGAGAATCGTCATTCCCAAAAACCTCCAGAGTCGGATGGTCACACTCACCCATCAAGGACACCAAGGGGCAGTCAAGACCATAGGAACGGCTCTGAGCAAAGGTCTGGTTTCCATGCATGGATGAACTCATGGACGAGGAACTCAGACGCTGCCACCCCTGTCCCATCACTGGAAAGGACCCTGCGCCCGTGCTGACCAAAGAACTGTGCCTCACCCCATGGGCGAAAGTCAGCATTGACTTCAGGAGTTTTCTTCACGGGCGAAACACTCTGGTGGTCATGAGTTAGTTCTCCAAGTTTCCCGTGAGTGAGCTGGTATCTGCCACCTTTTTCTTCCATGTGCAGCCAGTGCTGGAGAAAACCTTCTTGGTCTGATGAAGGAAGTGAAGTTGGAAATGAGCCCCTTTCCAAGAGTAAGAGTTTCAGGACTTTTTGGCACAGAAAGCGGTCAGGCACCAAAAGATCACCCCCCCCCCAATTGCCACAAGCCAACAGGGAGGTAGAGAGGTTCATGAGGACACTTAATCGAGCTCTCAGGATAGGGGTTGACCAGCATCAGGATGCCGAAGTGTGTGTTGACCAATTCCTCCAGGAATACCGACAGACTCTACATTCCACCCCGGGGTGTACCCCCGCAATCCTACTGTTCCAACGGCCGCCATGGGATGTCATGCCTGAGGACGCGGAGTGGATGCCACCAAGCCTGGATGTGAAAAAGGTGTAGCAGAAGCGGCAGGCAACAAATGAAGAGGTCACCAAAGATCGGCACTCATGGATCCCAACCTTGCAGGTGGGAGCCCGCGTAATGTGCAAGGATTGCCACCCGGGGTGGAAGTTCTGTACTCCCTATGAGCCGGATGTATGGACAGTTGTACAGGTCGATGGAATCATGATCACAGCCAGATGCGGCTGGCACATAGTGAGGATAACACTGCCCCCGTGAACACCCAAAGATGTGAAGGAAGCAGTGTGGAGGATTAAGAATACCCTCCCGTCATGGCAGGCGGCGGGAGCATGTCGGTCTCCACCCAGCCGGCAGCTGTGGAGACACATGAAAGCAGGGTGCCAGGTGATCCGTCCCGAGGGTCCACGTCGACGCCTTCCAGCGATGCCTCAGGTGGAGGTCCATGTGGCGAACAGGTGCCTGACACAGTGCCAAGAAGTTAGCAATACCTACTGCTCCCGAATTCTGCGCCGAGCCGGAAGCTGAGACACTTTATGTGTTACGGTTATTGAGTATTTTATTTGAATGGATTTTCTTGATTAAAAGATAGGAGGTATGTAGAGAGCCACCCGGCCTCTCCCCTCGATTTGTATCATTTTGCATCCCCTCTGCCCGGCTCTGCCAGAGGGGATAAATAAAGGGGTGGGGCCGCACGTGACCACCTTGCCGAAGGAGCCATCTGTGTGCAGGTCTCGTTATTACTGCGTGTTGCCAGGCCTACCCACATTCACCTGGCGCAACACGCCACATGTGGTAAGGTTTAGCCACTGCAGCCCGCCATCTTGGTCTCCTTGGTGAGAGGACTGACAGTCGTTTGGGGGACGCTCTCAGCCATCCGGTTACTTGCCTCCCTTCCGGCCCGAAGTGTAATTTAGGGGGGTTAGTAGGGGGTCCTTTTTGTCAAATGGGCCCTTCATCCCCTGAACCCAGCACCTGCTGTGCAGAATTGCAAGTGGGTTTGAGCGATCTGCAGGAGTTCGGGAGAACACGGTTGATCTCGCTGATCGCCGGCTGTCTCACCCTGACCCGGTGCCTCCGAAGCCATTTGAGGAAACTACATATATGTTTGACCACAAAGAATAGAGTAGAGTAAACCTAATCTACGCAACATTCTTTTGTTTTTAGAGGATCACCTTATTATTTGAAGGTACACTACATCGAAGGATCCAGGACCAAGCTATCGTTTAAGGTGGCAAAAATACCTTGTTGAATTGGGATCCTCATGGTGTGGACAACAAGGTAGAAGGCTGTACGCGTGAACTCCGAGTTTATAACTGAACCCCATTGGAGTAAAGAGCCAAGAAACACACGGATGAATGGTAGAAGATGCGACAGCCATTCACTCGCTGCTGAGTGAGGTTAAATCGTTTCAATTTGCACCGTCGTTTTATAAACAAGGGAAGGCAAGAGTTCAGAGGACCCTACCACCTCGAAAATACTACGTGTATAGTGTGGATCCTCTCAGCCTTCTGCATTCGTGTGTCTGTGTGGCAGTGCCCTGCATGAGATTGGAGGGTGGGGAAGGTGTGTTTACATATATGTGAAGTTTCCTTATGACTCCACGTCATCAAGAGCACAGTGCTCCAGTCCTGTGTTCCTTTCTACCTCCCTGCTCTTGACTTAAAACAATTGGATGAAACTAGCAAATGACAGTGTTCCTTGGAACAGAAAAGGAGCCATGTGTGCTTGCTGTTACCCAGTAATCTCCTCTGCGCTTGCATGCTCATCTGTGAATGTGGCGTCTCGAGCATCTTGCATCTGTTCGAAGGTGCTGTTTGCAGGCGTCTCCTTCCTTGTATGACAATGCAATCGGGACATGTTATTTGGGCCTGAATGGCCAGCAGTGGGACTATGGACACATATTAAAATGTTATAACAAGCCAGTGTCCGTGAAAGACGCGCTTGTCTGGGGCAGAATCAATGGCATGTCACGCCAATCTCTTCATGTCGCTGACATGAAATGCTCCCCATCCTGTCTAGCCTTTCAAAGACCTCGGCGTTCCGGGAACTCGCTCCGTTTTTCTGAAGGTCCGCCCATCTCTGGTCTAAAGCCCTATGTTTACTCTAACGACTATGCCCCCTCAAGGCAGCCCCTGCGCCCACCCAGACCATAGGCTGGATCTACCCATCGCCCCACTCCCACTCCTGGTAATTACCAGGCGCATTTAACTGACGCCGACGAAAGCATGTCTAACCCAAGCCCCCTTCGGGGAGCTGCTTTACAAGAAGGAGCCGGGCTTCCCAAGCAGTCGGCCCGCTCTGCAACCATTTCCAGCTCTACACAATCTAATATTCGTTACCAGAGCGTGAATCAATAACTCGCTGGACCAGCTCTGAAAGGAGTCCCTTAAAGAGCCAGGCCACTCTCTCCCCTTCTCCCGTATGCATGGCCTCTCAAGATGGAAACTGCAAAACAAAAGCAAGGTCGGGACAGGCAAGTATTCACTCTCAACAATTATATGATCAAAATGGATTCTTATCCGTAGTAGACTCCCAAAGACTGTGAAGCCGTTGGGTACATTGTTTTAAACGGAAGAGAAAGTATAGAGCGCATTTTGAGTAAAAGGGAGAGTGTTTACATGTCTGTGGTAGCAGTGGTGGCTGGTGGATTTTGAAAGTGGTGTGGCAAACAATGTTGTACCCTAATGCAAGAAGCGAGCGAGATTACAAGTCAAGAATTATGGCTATATAAATAAAGCACCAGTGCATGTTCAAGAGTATAAAAAGTCACCATTGACAAAATAAAGTTCCAAGCATTCTGGATAGAAAAACACCCCTGGAGCAAAACCCAACGAATACATCATGAACCAGCACAAGCAAGTGCTTTCTCAAGGCTCGCAATCATTTGTAGAGTGCTTGTGCATGGCAGTGGTACTATATTTACACAGGATCCTCACATCCTGCAGGGGATCTCGTCGTTTAGTGTTACGCCACTGATTGCAGGGAGCTGCTTTCATTTTCAAAGCACATTTTAGTCAGTTAATTTTGACGAAAGACACTGTTTTTACAGAGGTTTGTGAGGCAGGTACAGTCTTGCGCCCTCCTGCGTTGGGATCCATCCCGCTATTCAGCACTGAGGTACTCGCCTTGAAACCCACCCTGCAGCAAATCAGCACCCGGCTGTCCCTACATGCCAACGAGGGAGAAGCCCCCTCACAGCCTGCCTGGCAGCAATATGTACTCACACACATTCAGAGACCTCAAAACTGTAAAAGAATACTGGGAATCAGGGCTCTCACGGACACTGGCTCTGCACCAGCCACACTGCTATGTACCCAGCACTACACCAGCCACCCACACACACACGAGCTGTGCACCTAGCACTACACCAGAGACCCACCAGCTATGAACCCAGCACTATACCAGACACCCACATACACCAGCTATGCACCCAGCACTACACCAGACACCAGATGCGCTCCCAGCACTACACCAGACACACACACAAGCTGTGCACTCAGCACTACACCAGACACCCACACACAAGCTGTGCACCCAGCACTACACCAGACACCCACCCCAACTGTGCACCCAACCTTTCTTACAAACTACTCTACACCAAACATCACCCATCCTAGGTGTGCACCCAACCTCTCTTTCAAACTTCTCAACACTAGACACCCCCCACACGACCCCATCTGTGGGCCCTGCATGTCACTGGCTCAACATTAAACTCCCACCCACCCCGGGTCAGCCGGTGTGTCATACAGCCTGCTGTACACCAGACACCCACCCTAGGTGTGCACCCAACCTCCCCTTCAAACTTCTCTACACTAGAGACACATCCCCCACACGACCCCAGCTGCAGATCCAGCATTTCACTGGTTCTACACCAGGCACAAAGCAAAAACCAAAGGAAATGATGGACAGAGCGTTGAACATTGCAAGCACTCACCCCTAGTCAACTGATCTGGATTTAATCCATCACCGTTCTTTAGCCCACTCTGCCACCCCAGTTCAGACATGGCCATATGCAAATCAGTCTGACCCTGTGCCTCATGGGAACAGTCCAGCCCGAACTGCCAAGCCATGTCTTCCCTGGACTGGAAACAAGCTTCCTAGGACCGGTTTCTGGCATTTCAGCCGTCTTCAGCCAGGCTTGCTTGAATCCAGTGGCAAAGTGAACAAGGGACTCACGTCTGAGCATACCCTGCCAACTTATGGCGAACAAAGCAAAAACCGAAGGAAATGATGGACGGAGTGTTGAACATTGCAAGCACTCACCCCCAGTCAACTGATCTGGGTTTAATCCATCACTGTTCTTTAGCCCACTCTGCCACCCCAGTTCAGACATGGCCATATGCAAATCAGCCTGACCCTGTGCCTCATGGGAACAGTCCAGCCCGAACTGCCAAGCCATGCCTTCCCTGGACCGGAAACAAGCTTCCTAGGACAGGTTTCTGGCATTTCAGCCGTCTTCAGCCAGGCTTGCTTGAATCCAGTGGCAAAGTGAACAAGGGACTCACGTCTGAGCATACCCTGCCAACTTATGGCGAACAAAGCAAAAACCAAAGGAAATGATGGACGGAGTGTTGAACATTGCAAGCACTCACCCCCAGTCAACTGATCTGGGTTTAATCCATCACTGTTCTTTAGCCCACTCTGCCACCCCAGTTCAGACATGGCCATATGCAAATCAGTCTGACCCTGTGCCTCATGGGAACAGTCCAGCCCGAACTGCCAAGCCATGCCTTCCCTGGACCGGAAACAAGCTTCCTAGGACCGGTTTCTGGCATTTCAGCCGTCTTCAGCCAGGCTTGCTTGAGTCCAGTGGCAAAGTGAACAAGGGACTCACGTCTGAGCATACCCTGCCAACTTATGGCGAACAAAGCAAAAACCAAAGGAAATGATGGACGGAGTGTTGAACTTTGCAAGCACTCACCCCCAGTCAACTGATCTGGGTATAATTTGATGCTCCGTCCATCACCACCCCTTTTTGTACCGCTTTGTTCGCCATAAGTTGGCAGGGTTGCTCAGACGTGAGTACCTGCTCACTTTGCCACTGGATTCAAGCAAGCCTGGCTGAAGACGGCTGAAATGCCAGAAACCGGTCCTAGGAAGCTTGTTTCCGGTCCAGGGAAGGCATGGCTTGGCAGTTCGGGCTGGACTGTTCCCATCAAAAGCACCACAGTCTCTCTTACTGCCCCCCCCTCCCCTCGGAGCCTCTACACACCTCAGCTTGCACCCTCCCCACCCATGGCCCGCGCCGGCGCCATCTCATGCAATACCTATAACGATTGATCAAACATCACAAATTAACGACCGGGCCTCTCACCAACCCCATTAACAGGGCCTCCTTCACCATATCCACAGACACGCATGACGCTCCAGACCCCCCCCCCAACATAGCGACAGCCTAGGAGGTTAAATCAGGCCCCTGCGGCGCGGGCGTGGGGCTGGCTGAGGAAGGGGCAAACATTAAGAGCCCACCAACGCATCACACGGCCAATTAACATTGTGAGAAACGGAAGACTCGGGGGCCCCTCATCATAGTCAACCATGGGTGCAACGTTTGCTTTACGCCACAGCCCCTCTTAATACCGCTAAAATATCTCTCATCACCATCTCCAGACCATAGCCTCGCTCGCCGCCGTCCTTACCGGCTAACCCCATCACCACCCCACAGTCTCTTGGGGTCACTTTTAAAAGCCTCTGTTCCATTTGGAATTTTGAAGAGCGAAACACGCGCAAAGCATGTGCTCTCTTGGCGCTATGGACCCCAACTAAACAAGGGTTTAAGTTTGTTCGAGTTTACACTTTCCTTCTTAATTTAGACAAATCCCGATACCCCCTCCCCGTCTGTGGCTACTTTCAGTAATTTACCGTACTGCTGCTTAGCTTCAGAATCAGACAAACTCCGACTCCCGCCGTCCTGCCTTTTCGTCATGAGGAAAGCCAGCCTCCCTCCCCTCCATCAATCACAACGATGCAATGGCAGCGTTGTGATTGGTGACCCGCGCCGGAGAGCGCCCCACAGGCGGGCCATTTTGTCTACATAGAGAAAAAAGGGAGAATGGACCGTCCTGCTCGAGGGCGGGGGGGAGTGGCTTGTCCACTGTTGTGCATACTGACTGTTTGGTCGGCCCTGGGGCCGACCAAACAGTCAGTATGCACAACAGTGGGCAAGCCACTCCCCCCGCCCTCGAGCAGGACCGCCCACCCCTAACCAGGCACTGCTGATTCCTCGCAGTGCGAGAAGCAGAAACGTAAATGGTGGTTATTATCATTTATGTTTCTGCCTTCTCGCACTGCGAGAAAGCAGTGGGGCAACGCCCCCACGCCCCAATGGGGGAGCCGCCACTGTGTGGTAGAGCAGTAAGCCCCCAGTCCAAGACGCTTTTGCTGATCTGTGGCCAAGTTGGGAGAGGGAGACCCGCAGCTTCAGAATATATATTCGTTCTCCAGCTCTATAAGAGCAAGTAGCTGTCATGCGCGGTCTGTCTCAGAGCCGGGAAGTGTGCCTGTGCCGCCTCGGTTTCTGACTTTACTAGTGTTTAGCTTGACGTGTGTATAGCTACAGTCACTACTAACTGGGGTGCAAGCTGTGCAAAATTACACTGGACCGGGATGCGGCCTGAGTAATTACAAGTGCTGAGATTCATTCAAGCATTCCATCCATCACTTTTTATATCCTTCAGTGTGATGCTCTAAGGGAGGTGGATATCTTCAGACGTGGGCCCCGTGCACACAGTGCCACTGGAACCAAGCTATACCCAACTGATGAGCCCTAATAAGGGTGAAACCGGTCTTGGGTTGCTTGTATTCTGATTCAGGGAGGACTTGGCCTGGCAGTTCGTGCTGGGCTTTTTGCAATGGAGAAGGGTCAAGATGGATTTGTGTATTACTGGGTCCAAAATGAGGCGGCATGGTATGCAAAATAAAGATGGACTGAGATGCGGCTGAGTAATTACCAGTAGCTGAGATTAATTCAAGCATTCCACCCATCCCTTTTTTGTGTTCTTCATTTGAAAAGAATGTGGCTCCAATGATCTGTTTCCTCTTGTATGGAAGAACAGTCAGCCAGTAGGTCAGGTCCAGAGTTTATGTATCTCATCTGTGCATATATATATGTGTATGAAAAAACGTACATGAGTGTATTTCCAGGCATGTACAAATATAAGGCTTACTACCCTTAGCTATGTTTGCACATTTGGGGACACATATGTATGTGCTTGTGTTTGTGCAATAACAGACTAACATAAATATGCACTTATATGCGTATTTAATGTATTTATGGATAGGTGATTATGCAATGTTGTCAATCTCCAGTAGACACTTGTGGTCACCCTTCAAACACTGCCATTGAGATGTGTGCCTAGTACTTCAGGGGTGTGATGACAAAAGTCCAGTGCTTCTGCTGCAGCTTTTTTGAGTTTCCCCACTCAAGCTCTAGTCTTTAATCACATGGAAACCACTTGGATAATACTTCTAAAATCCCACCAAGCAGATCATTTTGCCTGATTGAGGATCATTCAAAGTGTTTTATATCTCCTGATGGATACTTGTAACTGCAGAGTCCTCACCTTTGAATATCCCAGACATGATACTGTATCTGGACATTTCTAAAATAGCTCTTCGGCACCAGCAGGGGTGCTAACTCTGAGTCAAGACAGGACTGGTGCTTCAGTGATGTCTTCAGGGGTACAAAGTGTCCTGCCTGGCAACTTGATGTCAGTTCTGTTTTTACCACACCTTTCAACGTGGGCCCGGAACTTCACTTCACCTTGTGTGAGGAGACATTTTCACTCTCAAAAACTTGTTTTTGATGCAGTGCATGGAAACTGTCCCACCAAAAAGAGCAGGTTTCAAGCACTGTAATTAGTCTGATGAACAAATGTCCATCACAGATCCGCATGAAGACTGTCTTTGGCACCTCGGTGTGAGGCATAACATTGTTGTGTACCCTCTGCCTCCAGATGAATTCTAAGGCCATCAAGACACGTAGAGCCAAGGTTTTCATAGCTCGCGCTGAAAGGGATTGTAAGGATTGCTGAAGTGCAATGTCTAGATCCAGGCCAGGGTGAGATTGAAGTCTCCTTCTTGCTCTTTACCTTCTTCTAAGTCTTCCAGGGAGAAGAGCAAGGAGGCATCACAGGAAGTAGATGCACTCCTCTTCTCCAAGATGATAAACATCTAAATGTAAGTCATCCTCAACTCCATCTTCCCTTGTGCCTGACCTGATGGAGATTTTATCCCACTACTCACCCATCTCCAAACATCGCCAGCCCTGGTGCCTCCTCCACCTTCATCTCCTCCACCTCTATCATAAATATCAGTGCCGACTCCGACGTATCTGGGTTTTCCGACGTTGGGTTCAGATCTAGCCTTCTTTAGCAGGCTATGGTGAATCTGTTCTGGAGAGCGTCTTTCCCCTTCGTAGCAACTATTGCCTGCATAAGACTTTATGAGTTGCCTTTTCTCCAAAGCCACATGTCCCTGTCATATGGTTTTAGACAAGGTAGACTTACGGTTCCACCCAGCGCTGTCCCCCGTTGTTCCTGCAGCAGAACCTCAATCTTTGAGCCCTGCTACAAAGACAGCAAAGATACTGCTTCAGTCTTCGACCACAGCAGTATCTGTCACTGTCACTGACTTTGTTACTGACTTTGTTGTCGGTGCCATCTCCCCTGCCAGCTGTCCAATATTTCTTGCCAACTATAAAGAGGTCCAAATTAAGGCGTCAGTACCAATGTATTCCTGAGAAGGGGCAATATCAAGAGGCTATCCATAACCTCTTCACTTCAAATTCAGATGAGTAGTCTCAGGATGGCCAAGGAGATGCAGATGACACTGGCTCAGCTTCAGATTTAATCTCCCTTCAAGATGCATGTGGAATGCACATATCTCCAGATATAGATGTTGAGCCGGACTACCTGTCCAGTTCCATTTGCGATAGCAGTTTTCCACACGGTTCTCAAGAAAGATTCTGAAGTATTAGAACGTCATCTGCTGTCAATGGGATAACTGTATACCAAACATATTAACAGATGTGCTACAATCAGCATGAGTTTCAAATGAGCCATTTTTGCCTTTTAATGAGGCCCTCATGGAGACAGTCAAAGACCCATGGTCCAAACCATCTTTCTGCCCAACAGTACATCGGACCACAGCTTGATGCTGCATACCTGCCCAGAGATATCCTTAATTTCTATCCATAAACCCTTCTCCAGAGAGTTTGGTGGTCCAAGCCTCCTTCACCTTAAGTATTAATCCAAGTGCTTTCCCAACCTTCCCTCCAGATTGGGAAACTAAAAATCTTGAAGGCGTAGTAAAGAAGGCCTTTTCAGATGGCTTGGCCTTACACACCTTAAATGCTATGTGTTTATTGGGGAGTCATACCCATTCCCTCTGAGATATGGTGACCCTGTGGTCACCCACCTTAATGAACACCTCAGGGGACATTTTTACAGAGGTCATTTGGGATGGACTGGAGGCATCAGACCATAATATCAAGGCTGGCCTGAACACAGCTGACGGCATAGCTAGAACAATTAATTTATCCAGATTCTCAGGTTGCATGCCTGTCTTCGTTTGACTGGATTCTCTTCAGATGTCCCAAACACCATTATGGACATGCCTTTTGATGGCAAAATACTTTTTGGTCCAAAGGCAGATGTGGCACCGGAGTACCCTAAGAGAGGACAGAGCCACAGCAAAATCTCTTGGCTTACAATCTTCTTTTTGAAGGTTACACTTTTTCCACAGATACAAGGCCTTCGGCAGATGCTTCCAGCAAATACAGTCATCCCTTCTTTGCTAGTCAGCAGCAACAACTAAAAACCCTTTGTGCAGCAATAAAGAGGTATGGTAAAGGACCCGGTCGACAGTTTTCAGCCCTCTCCCACCTTTTCCTACCTCCTCCTCCACATCCTCTTCCCTCCGACCTCCTGTCTGGCTTTATTTGACTAGATTCTCTTCAAATATCCAATATACACTTATGGACATGCCTTTTGATGATTAAAGACTTTT